>NC_037679.1:7257281-7337281 GCF_003255815.1 Theropithecus gelada | reverse complement strand
AAAAAAAAAAAAAAAAAAAAAAAAAAAAAATTGTATCCTAAAACTTTGCTGAATTTATTTATAAGTTCTAGGAGTTTTCTGGATGAGTCTTTAGCGTTTTCTAGGTATATGATCATATCATCAGCAAACAGTGACAGTTTGACTCTTTACCAATTTGGATGACGTTTATTTCCTTCTCTTGTCTGATTGCTCTGGCTAGGACTTCCAATATTATGTTGAATAGAAGTGATGAGAGTGGGCATCCTTGTCTTGTTCCAGTTCTCAAAGGGAATGCTTTCCACTTTTCCCCCTTCAGTATTATGTTGGCCGTGAATTTGTCATGGATGGCTTTTATTACATTGAAGTATGTCCCTGGTATGCCAATTTTGCTGAAGGTTTTAATCATAAAGGGATGCTGGATTTTGTCAAATGCTTTTTCTGCATCTATTGAGATGATCATGTGATTTTTGTTTTTAATTCTGTTTATGTGGCATATCACATTTATTGACTTGTGTATGTTAAACCATCCCTGCAACCCTGGCATGAAACCCACTCGATCATGCTGGATTATCTTTTTGATATGCTGTTGGATTCAGTTAGCTAATATTTTGTTAAGAATTTTTGCATCTATGTTCATCAGGGATATTGGTCTGTAGTTTTCTTTTTTGTCATGTCCTTTCCTGGTTTTAGTACTAGGGTGATAGTGGCTTCGTGGAATTATTTAGGTAGGATTCCCTCTTTCCTCTTTCTTGTGGAATAGTGTCAATTGGATTGTTACCAATTCTTTGAATGTCTGATAGAATTCAGCCATGAATACGTCTGGTCCTGGACTTTTTTTTCCTTGGTAACTTTTGTATTACCATTTCAATCTCGCTGCTTGTAATTGGTCTGTTCAGGGTTTCTAATTCTTCTTGATTTAAGCTAGAAAGTCAACAAAGAAGCAGTGGATTTAATCTATACACTAGAACAAATGGACTTAACAGATATTTACAGAACATTCTACCCAACAGTCACAGAAAACACATTCTATTCATGAGCACATGGAACTTTCTCCAAGACAGACCATATGATAGGTCACAAAACAAGTCCCAATAAATTTAAGAAAACTGAAATTATATCAAGTACTCTCTCAGAACACAGTGGGAAAAAATTGGAAATCAACTCCAAAGGAATCTTTGAAACCATGCAAATACATGGAAATTAAATAACCTGCTCCTGAATGATCATTGAGTCAACAATGAAATCAAAATAGAAATTTGAAAATTCTTTGAACTGAATGGTAATAGTGACACAACCTATCAAAACCTCTGGGATACATCAAAGGCTGTGCTAAGAGGAAAATTCACAGCCTTAAATGCCTACATCAAAAAGTCTGAAAAAGTACAAATACATAATCTAAGGTCACACCTCAAGGAACTAAAGAAACAAGAACAAATCAAATCCAAACCCAACAGAAGAAAATAAATAACAAAAATCGAGCAGAACTAAGTGAAATTGAAACAAAAAAATACAAAAGATAAATGAAACAAATAGCTGTTTCTTTGACAACATAAACAAAATTGATGGACCATTAGCAAAATTAACCAAGAAAAGAGAGAAGATCCAAATAAGCTCAATTAGAAACAAAATGGGAAATATTACAACTGACACCACAAAAATAAAAAAGATTGTTCAAGGCTACTATGAACACCTTTACACACATAAACTAGCAAACCTAGAGGACATAGATAAATACTGAAAATATACAACCCTTTTTCTGTTTTCTTACTCAACAATTTCTGCTTTGATCTTTACAAATTTTCTGTTTCTGGTCTTCCCTTTGTTAATGTTGTTTATGTGCTTCTAATCTCTTCGGCAATTTCATTTTGTTTTGTTTCATTTAAGTTCATTTATCCTTATTATTTTCGTTAAGTAATAGAAGTATTTCAGGCTATTAAGTTTTCCTACAATAAATATCTGTGTACAGTATTCATTAATATATGATACTTTTATCCAATTTTTTAAAGATTGCTTACAATTGTTTTGAGTTCCTGTTTAATGTAAGAGTTATTTTTGAATGGCTTTTTAGTTTTTCAATTTTCTAGTAGGTGGGGTTGTTTTCATAATCATGTCAGTTTTATTATTGTCATGGAATCACTTCTGAATTGAACAATCCTTCTAAAACATGTCCTTGGTAAGACTTAATTGAATATGTTTAACACTAGAAACTTACAATAGGAAAAGTAACTGATCTATTGAGTTTTACAAGCAGAAGAAGAACTGGCACCAGATACCCTTCCATCCCAAGCAGACTGATCTCCTGGCTTGAACCTTCTTGGGAAGGGAGTAGTTAGGATTCAATGCATCAGCTAAAAGGATGGATGGTGTCTGTCAGGTACAGAATCCCAGGTGTGCAACATTGAGTAGTTAGGACTCAATGCATCAGCTAAAAGGATGGATGGTGTCTGTCAGGTACAGAATCTCAGGAGTGAGGCTTTTTTCATTGCTTCCTTCCATGCTCCGTCAGAAGCAAGTTCACTCTAAGGTCATTATGGTAGACAAGGGTCAGCAAATTTGTTCTATGAAAGGCCAGATAGTAAGTATTATAGATTTCGTGTGCTGGGTTACTAATATTGCATATGGGACATACTCATAATAAAAAAAAGTTTATGTGGCCGGGCGCGGTGGCTCAAGCCTGTAATCCCAGCACTTTGGGAGGCCGAGGCGGGCGGATCACGAGGTCAGGAGATCGAGACCATCCTGGCTAACACAGTGAAACCCCGTCTCTACTAAAAATACAAAAAAAAATTAGCCGGGCGTGGTGGCGGCGCCTGTAGTCCCAGCTACTTGGGAGGCTGAGGCAGGAGAATGGCGTAAACCCGGGAGGCGGAGCTTGCAGTGAGCCGAGATCGCGCCACTGTACTCCAGCCTGGGCGACAGAGCGAGGCTCCGCCTCAAAAAAAAAAAAAAAAAAAAAGTTTATGTTTATCTCAAACTCAAATACAACTGGGTGCCTTATATTTTTATTTGATAAATCTGGTCGCCCTACTTATAAGCCATATGGTCTCTGTGGCAACTACTTAGCTCTGCTGTTGTAGTGGGAAACAACCATAGACAATACATGAATCAGTGGGTGTGGCTGTGTTACAGTTAAACTTTATAAAAATTGGCAGTGGGCTATATTTGGCCTGAGGGCCATGGTTTGTCCACCCCTGCGTTTTTTTTTCCAACATTTAATGTGCATCAGAATACCATGGAGGGTTTGTTAAAACACTGATTGCTGAGCCCCATCCCTGGAGTTCATGATTCCCTAGATTTGGGGTGAACCTCAACAGATTGCATCTCTATCAAGCTCCCAGGTGAGGCGGCTCCTGGTGGTCTGTAGGCCACACTTCTGAGTATCATTGTATGCGAGGAAATGCCTTATTGCCTTTTTGTTCCTAAAACCCACTTAGAGTAACATAGGCATTTTTATTATTATTCAAAGACTTCATCAATCTTATGAGACAAAACTTTTAAATGCTGAAATTTAAATATTCTCATGTCCAGAACTTCCTAGCCAGAAAGGCTTCTCTAACACATATGGAAACTTTGGGCTAATTACAAAAAGTCACTCCCACTCAGGGAAGAATCAGAAAAAAGGCACAACTTTTTTTTCCTTCAACTTTTATTTTAAGTTCAGGGGTACATGTGCAGGATGTGCAGGCTTGTTACATAGGTAAAGGTGTGCCATGGTGGTTTTCTGCACAGATCATCCCATCACCTAGGTGTTTAAGCCCGGCATCCATTAGCTATTCTTCCTGATGCTCTCCCTCCTGCCAGCCCCCTGTAGGCCCCAGTGTGTGTTGTTCCCCTCTATGTGTCCATGTGTTCTCATCATTCAGTTCCCAAATATAAGGGAAAACATGCAGTGTTTGGTTTTCTGTTCCTGAATTAGTTTGCTGAGGATAACGGCTTCCAACTCCATCCATGTCCCTACAAAGGACGTGATCTTGCTCCTTTTTATGGCTGCATAGTATTCCATGGTGTATACGTACCACATTTTCTTTATCCAGTTTTTCACTCATGGGCATTTAGGTTGATTCCATATCTTTGCTATTGTGAATAGTGCTGCAATGAACATACACGAAGGCACTGCTTTTTCTGTACTCACATAGCCCCTCACCAGGATACACAGTTTGGTCAGCTGAGTGCAGGCCAGATTTCAGCATCTATTCTTCCCTTCAGGAGCCTCTATGCAGTGCACAGACTGCATGACACTGCTGCCTGACCAGAAAAATATTATCTACAATTTACTTAATCAAAACAACACATTCTAAATTTAAAATATTCCATATGAATGTATTTCTTTTCTTGCAGTGAAAAGAAAAACATGAAAGAATATTCTTAAGGAAAATCCCATACACAAGCTGACACCTGCTCTCCTTTCCTCATATCTCAAGGGGAGAAAATAAACAGAAGTTTAAGAAGTGTTTAAGAAAATTTAAGAAATAAACAGAATTTTAATGTCTAGTTTTAGTGTAGTGAATATAGTCTGAACTGTTTTAGCTTTTTGGAATTCATTTCAGTTTTCTTTATAGTCTAATATGTCAACAGTAGTATTTTGTAAATGTTCCATGACCCTTCACAAGGAGGTATATTCCCTACTTGGAGATGATAGACTTTAAAATATTTCTACTGATAAACATATCCTTTTCTGTTAGTAATGTCCATATGTCATGGATTCTCTATATTCTTACTTATCTTCCTGATATAAGAATGACTTGGGATGTACGAGAATCCCAATAAGGGAAGGGAGAGAGTTTCCATGTGTCATTTTGTATCCCTGCCACATACCACAATACTTACAACATAACAGGCACCCACCTATTAAATGAATAAACTCTTTTTGGCTGTAGAGTAGGTGGAGTGCAATTGGCCCCAGTGATCCATTCAAATAAAAATGGATTTCTATCTTCTTTCCTTTCTCCCTGCTGGGCTTGTAGTATATTCCCTAAACTGGAGTCAGGTATAATTGGTGCATTTTAATTTAAAAAATCAGTTAATTTTTTCTCCTATATTTCTTCTCTTTGGTTTTGGCCTTATTCATTGAGGTTACACAGACAAAGTAAATTCTATCTTCTAAATGGAAAACTCGTAAATATCCATGTTTGGCTTTCAGCAAAAGAACTATAGTAAAAATTAGAAAAATTTGTGAACCCCAAAATAACAAATGAAACTACACATAATTTTGTGGAATATAGCTAGGGCAGTCATTAGGGCAGAACTTTCTCTTAAAAGAAGTTAAAATTTTAAAAATTAGCAAACAACTTAATCACAGAATAAAATACATTATGCAAGGAAAGTGAAAGGAAGAAAAAATGCACATGATAGACGGATTCAATGAAATTCAAAGATTAAACTAATAAAGGTCAAAGAAATTAATACTTTGACAGTCCTCTGGCATGACTTATGTTTTAAAAAACAGGCTTAAATAAACAATATTAAAAATGAAAGGAGCACAGATATTGCAGACTGATTTATAAGGGGGGCTTCTGATTCTAATATTTATAGACCAGGTAATTTGGATCAACCATCTCAATAAAAACAACCAAAAGCTCGACACATTTTAAAATATCTACAATAAGGTCATTAAAGAACTAAATATGCAGTGAAGAATTTTAGGGCCAAGATCCAGGAGCATTCACTATGTATTTAGGCACATTAGAAATAGCTGATGTGGCCGGGCATGGTGGCTCACACCTGTAATCCCAGCACTTTGGGAGACCAAGGCAGGTGGATCACCTCAGGTCAGGAGTTCGAGACCAGCCTGGCCAACATAGTGAAACTTGTCTCTACTAAAAATACAAAAATTAGCTGGGAGTGGTGGTGGGCCCAGCTACTAGGGAGACTGAGGCAGGAGAATCACTTGAACCCGGGAAGCAGAGGTTGCAGTGAGCCAAGATCATGTCATTGCACTCCTACCTGGGCGACAGAGCAAGACTCTGTCAAAGAAAGAAAGAGAGAAAGAAAGAGAGAAAGCAAAGAAAGAAAAGAAAGAGAGAAAAGAAAGGAAAGAAAAGAAAGAGAAAGAAAGAAAGAAAGAAAGACAGACAGACAGAAAGAAAGAAAGAAAGAAAGAAAGAAAGAAAGAAAGAAAGAAAGAAAGAAAGAAAGAAAGAAAGAAAGAGAAAGAAAGAAAGAAAGAGAAAACAGCTGATGTAGCTGATGAAAGAACTGGTAAAGTGACTCACGTCTGTAATCCAGACATTTTGGGAGGCTGAGATGAGAGGATTGCTTGAGCCCAGGAGTTCAAGACCAGCCTAGGCAACATGGCAAAACCCTGTCTCTACAAAAAATACAAAAAATTATCAGGGCGTGGTGGTGCAAGCCTGTAGTCCCAGCTACTCAGGAGGCTGATGTGGGAGGATAGCTTGAGCTCAGGAAGTCAAGGCTACAGTGAGCCATGATCATGCCACTGTACTCCATCCTGGGCAACAAAGCAAGACCCTGTCTCAAGAAAAAAAAAATAATAATTGGTAAAGTGGAAGGTATGTCATAAAGAAGATGAAAGAAATAATAGGTAGAGCAAAAGCAGTATTTGAAGAGAAAACAGCTTGGAATTTTCCAAAACTGAAAAAGACATCAGTCCACAGATTAAAGAGGCCTTAAATATCTCCAAAATATTTTATTTATAAAAAGAAAGCCATAGCTTGACACATCACTAGAACTTCTGAAAATGAAAGGCAAAGAGAAAAACTTAAGAGGTGCCTGGAAAAAAAAAAAAAAAAGGCAGGTTACCTTCAAAGGAACACAGTGAGGTTGACAGTGTTTTTCTCAATGATGCAAGTCAAAATATAAAATGTTCTTGTCTAAAACTCCATTGTAGCAGACTAGAGAAGGGTTGTAAGTCACAGTGATATGCTCCTGCTGGCGTGGAAGAAAGCAAACATCCATGCTGTGAACTGCCTGTGGGGGCTGCGTGGCCAGGAATTCTAGGAGCTGAGACCAATCCCCAGATGACAGCTAGTAAGTCATACAACTGCAAAGAAATGATTCTGCCAGCAACCAGTGAGCCTGGAAGAAGACCAATGCCTCAGATGAGAATGGCAACCCCAGCTGACTCCTTGATTTCCACCTAGTGAGACTGAGCAGAAGACTCAGCTAGTTCATATCCAGACTCCCCACCCATGGAAATGGTGAGATAATTTTCACTTGTAATAGTAGAGAAAAATTGTAAGCTAAACTTTAAGATATTGTAAGATAAGATAAAGCAAAAAACCATAAGGTACATTTTACTATAAGCCACTAAATTTGTGGTAATGTTACACTGCAATAGAAAACTAATATATGTTTTAAATATTTTTAAGAAAATACTATGGAAAGTTTCATGCCATTAAATCTGATACTGTAGATAAATGAAACATTAATAGAAAAATATAATTCTCCAAGTTGAAGAACAGAAAGCATAAACACACATATAGGCATGAGATTAAATGAATAGTTTAAAAATATTTCTATAAATAAAAAGACAGACATGATTTTAGGGCAGATACTACCAAACAATTAAGGAAAAAAATGCTAATTTTGAATACACTAGAAAACGAGGAAGCATCTCAACTTTTTTAGTGATGCAAATGTAACTTTGATACTAAAATTTGCCCCCCCCCACACCAAAAAAATATAATTTCACTCTTGGACATAGTTGCAAAATTCCCAAGCAAAATTTTAGCAAATTGTATATTACAATATATTTAAAAGATAATACCTTATATTATGACCAAAGTAAAGTTTATCCCACTAATTCAAAGTTGATTTTTTATTTTTATTTTTTAATTTAATTTAATTTTTTAGAGACAGGACAAGGTCTCTCTTTGTCACCCAGGCTGGAGTGCAATGGTGCAATCAGCCTCAACCTCCTGGGCTCAAGTGGTCCTCCTGCCTCAGTCTCCTGAGTAGCTAGGACTACAGGCGTGAATCACCATGCCTGGCTAATTTAAAAAAAATTTTTTTAGAGATGGGGTCTCGCTATGTTGCACAGGCTGGTCTCGAATTCCTGTCCTCAAGTGATCCTTCCACTTCACCCTTCCAAAGTGCTGGAATTACAGGCATGAGCCACTGTGCCAGCCTTGAAGTTGATTGATTTAACATTAAAAAATGAATTAATGTAAATTACCACAGGAACAGAAAATGAAGAAAAATCACATAATCATCTTAAGAGATGCAGGAAGACCATCTATTTTATTGAAAATTCATGTCTGCTTGTAATGTTTTTTAAAAAAATCTCAGCAGACCAGGAATAGAAAAGAACTTCCATAAGCTATTAAAGTGATTTTAAACCAAAACCGCATAGCAAACATCATCTTTAGTAGTGAAACATTAAAAGCATTATCTATAAGATCATAAACAAGCCTAGGTAACCATTATCCCTACTTTTATTTAAGATTATATTAAGGATCTTAGGTGGTACAGTAAAGCAGGAAAAGAAAAAATAGTGTAAGAACTAGAAATGAAAAATAAAACTCTATTTACAGATGATACGATTGTCTTCATAAAAACTAAAAGGATGCACAAAAAATTATTAAAATTAATAGAATTTAACAAAGTTACTGGAAACAAAATCAATATGCAAAAATCTAACTGCATTTCTGTTACCAGCAAACAAAATAGAAAATGTAATTTTAAGATACCATTTTAAATACTATGCAAAGTATATAAAAAATGAAAACTATATGATCGTCTCAATAGATGCAGGAAAGCTTTTGATAAAATCCAATATCTCTTTATTATTTTTTAAAAACCCTCAATAAACTAGGCATCAAAGGAACATATCTCAAAATAACAAGAGCCATCTATGACAAACCGACAGCCAACATTGTACTGATAGGGCAAAAGCTGGAAGCATTCCCCTTGAGAACTGGAACAAGACAAGGATGCCCACTCTCACCACTCTTATTCAACAGAACCGGAAGTGCTAGCCAGAGCAATCAGACAAGAGAAAGCAATAAAGGGCATCCAAATTTAAAAAGAAGTCAAACTATCATTAGTCACAAATGATATGATTCTATACCTAGAAAACCCTAAAGACTCACCAAAAGGCTCCTAGACTGACAAGCAACTTCAGTAAAGTTTCAGGATACAAAATCAATGCACAAAACTCAGTAACGCCACTCCACACCATAACATTCTAGCTGAAAGCCAAATCAAGAATGCAATCCCATTTACAATAGCTGCAAAAAAATAAAATACCTAGGAATGTATCTAACCAAGGAGGTGAAACATCTCTACAGGAAGAACTACAAAACACCACTGAAAGAAATCGTGGATGACACAAACAAACGGAAAAACATTCCATCCTCATGGATTGGAAGAATCAATATTATTAAAATGGCCATACTGGTCAAAGCAATCTATAGATTCAATGCTATTCCTATCAAACTACCAATATCATTTTTCATAGAACTAGGAAAAAACTATTCTAAAATTCATATGGAGCAACAATAACAAAAAAAAGCCCAAGTAGCCAAAGCAATCCTAAGCAAAAAGAACAAAGCCACGGGCATCATACTACCCAACTTCCAACTATACTACAAGGCTACAGTAATCAAAACAGCATGGTACTGGTACAAAAACAGACACATAGACCAATGGAACAAAATAGAGAACCCAGAAATAAAGTTGCACACCTAAGCCATCTGATCTTTGACAAAGTTGACAAAAATAAGCAATGGGGAAAGGACTACCTATTCAATATATGAAGCTGGGATAACTGGCTAACCATATGCATAACAATAAAACTGGACCCCTACCTTTTACCATACACAAAAAGTAACTCAAGATAGATTAAAGATTTAAATATAAGACTTCAAACTATAAGAACCCTAGAAGAAAATCTAGGAAACACCATCCTAGACATTGACCTTGGGAAGGAATTTATGACATTCCTCAAAGGCAATTGTAACAAAAACAAAAACTGACAAGTGGGACCTAATTAAACTAAAGAGCTTCTGCATAGCAAAAGAAACTATCAACAGAGTAAACAGACAACCTTCACAATGGGAGAAAATATTCACAAACTATGCATCCAACAAACATCTAATATCCAGAATATATAAGGAACTTAAGCAATCCAATAAACAAAAAAACAAAAACCCTCATTAAAAAGTGGGCAAAATACATGAATAGGCACTTCTTAAAAGAACACATACAAGCAGTCAACAAATATTTTAAAATATTCCACATCACTAATCATCAGAAAATGCAAATCAAAACGATAATGGGATACTATCTCACACCAGTCACTATGGCTATTATTAAAAAGTCATAAAATAACAGTTGCTGTTGAGGTTGTGGAGATACCTCAACAACTGTTGGTGGGAATGCAAATTAGTTCAGCCACTATAGAAAGCAATTTGGAGATTTTTTAAAGAACTTAAGGGGCGGAGCAAAATAGCCGAATAGGAACAGCTCCAGTCTCCAACTCCCAGCGCGAGCGAGCGACACAGAAGACAGGTGATTTCTGCATTTTCAACTGAGGTACTGGGTTTATCTCACTGGGGAGTGCCTGACAATTGGTGCTGGTCAGCTGCTGCAGCCCGACCAGCGAGAGTTGAAGCAGGGCGAGGCATCGCCTCACCTGGGGAGTGCAAGGGGGAAGGGAATCCCTTTTCCTAGCCAGGGGAACTGAGACACACAACACCTGGAAAATCGGGTAACTCCCACCCCAATACTGTGCTCTACCAAGGATCTTAGCAAAGGGGCACACCAGGAGACTATATCCCATACCTGGCCGGGAGGGTCCCACCCCACGGAGCCTCCCTCATTGCTAGCACAGCAGTCTGCAATCTCGAGGTAAGGCAGCAGCAAGGCTGGGGGAGGGGCGCCCACCATTGCTGAGGCTTAAGTAGATAAACAAAGCAGCTGGGAAGCTGGAACTGGGTGGAGCTCACAGCAGCTCAAGGAGTCCTGCCTGTCTCTGTAGACTCCACCTCTGGGGACAGGGCACAGCTAAACAACAACAACAACAACAACAACAACAAAAAGCAGCTGAAACCTCTGCAGACGCAAATGACTCTGTCTGATAGCTTCGAAGTGAGCAGTGGATCTCCCCAACACGGAGGTTGAGATCTGAGAACGGACAGACTATCTGCTCAAGTGGGTCCCTGACCCCTGAGTAGCCTAACTGGGAGACATCCCCCCCTAGGGGCAGACCGACACCCCACACCTCACACGGTGGAGTACACCCCTGAGAGGAAGCTTCCATAGCAAGAATCAGACAGGTATACTCGCGGTTCAGCAATATTCTATCTTCTGCAGCCTCTGCTGCTGATACCCAGGCAAACAGGGTCTGGAGTGGACCTCAGGCAATCTCCAACAGACCTACAGCTGAGGGTCCTGACTGTTAGAAGGAAAACTAACTAACAGGAAGGACACCCACACCAAAACCCCATCAGTAGGTCACCATCATCAAAGACCAGAGGCAGATAAAACCACAAAGATGGGGAAAAAGCAGGGCAGAAAAGCTGGAAATTCAAAAAATAAGAGCTCATCTCTCCCTGCAGAGGAACGCAGCTCATCGCCAGCAACGGGTCAAAGCTAGACGGAGAATGACTTTGACGAGATGAGAGAAGAAGGCTCCAGTCCATTAAACTTCTCAGAGCTAAAGGAGGAATTACGTACCCAGCACAAAGAAACTAAAAATCTTGAAAAAAAAGTGGAAAAATTGATAACTAGAATAATTAATGCAGAGAAGGCCATAAACGAATTGACAGAGATGAAAACCATGACATGAGAAATATGTGACAAAAGCACAAGCTTCAGTAACCAACTCGATCAACTGGAAGAAAGAGTATCAGCGATTGAGGATCAAATGAATGAAATGAAGCGAGAAGAGAAACCTAAAGAAAAAAGAAGAAAAAGAAATGAACAAAGCCTGCAAGAAGTATGGGATTATGTAAAAAGACCAAATCTACGTCTGATTGGGGTGCCTGAAAGTGAGGGGGAAAATGGAACCAAGGTGGAAAACACTCTTCAGGATATCATCCAGGAGAACTTCCCCAACCTAGTAGGGCAGGCCAACATTCAAATTCAGGAAATACAGAAAACGCCACAAAGATACTCCTCGAGAAGAGCAACTCCAAGACACATAATTGCCAGATTCACCAAAGTTGAAATGAAGGAAAAAATCTTAAGGGCAGCCAGAGAGAAAGTTCGGGTTACCCACAAAGGGAAGCCCATCAGACTCACAGCAGATCTCTCGGCAGAAACTCTACAAGCCAGAAGAGAGTGGGGGCCAATATTCAACATTCTTAAAGAAAAGAATTTTCAACCCAGAATTTCATATCCAGCCAAACTAAGTTTCATAAGTGAAGGAGAAATAAAATCCTTTACAGATAAGCAAATGCTTAGAGATTTTGTCACCACCAGGCCTGCCTTACAAGAGACCCTGAAGGAAGCACTAAACATGGAAAGGAACAACCGGTACCAGCCATTGCAAAAACATGCCAAAATGTAAAGACCATCGAGGCTAGGAAGAAACTGCATCAACTAACGAGCAAAATAACCAGCTAACATAATAATGACAGGATTAAATTCACACATAACAATATTAACCTTAAATGTAAATGGACTAAATGGTCCAATTAAAAGACACAGACTGGCAAACTGGATAAAGAGTCAAGATCCATCAGTTTGCTGTATTCAGGAGACCCATCTCACATGCAGAGACATACATAGACTCAAAATAAAGGGATGGAGGAAGATCTACCAAGCAAATGGAGAACAAAAAAAAAGCAGGGGTGGCAGTACTAGTCTCTGATAAAACAGACTTTAAACCATCAAAGATCAAAAGAGACAAAGAAGGCCATTACATAATGGTAAAGGGATCAATTCAACAGGAAGAGCTAACTATCCTAAATATATATGCACCCAATACAGGAGCACCCACATTCACAAAGCAAGTCCTTAAAGACTTACAAAGAGACTTAGACTCCCATACAATAATAATGGGAGACTTCAACACCCCACTGTCAACATTAGACAGAACAACGAGACAGAAAGTTAACAAGGATATCTAGGAATTGAACTCATCTCTGCAGCAAGCAGACCTAATAGACATCTACAGAACTCTCCACCCCAAATCAACAGAATATACATTCTACTCAGCACCACATCACACTTATTCCAAAATTGACCACATAATTGGAAGTAAAGCACTCCTCAGCAAATGTACAAGAACAGAAATTATAACAAACTGTCTCTCAGACCACAGTGCAATCAAACTAGAGCTCAGGACTAAGAAACTCAATCAAAACCGCTCAACTACATGGAAACTGAATAACCTGCTCCTGAATGACTACTGGGTACATAATGAAATGAAGGCAGAAATAAAGATGTTCTTTGAAACCAATGAGAACAAAGATACAACATACCAGAATCTCTGGGACACGTTTAAAGCAGTGTGTAGAGGGAAATTTATAGCACTAAATGCTCACAAGAGAAAGCTGGAAAGATCTAAAATTGACACTCTAACATCACAATTAAATGAACTAGAGAAGCAAGAACAAACACATTCAAAAGCTAGTAGAAGGCAAGAAATAACTAAGATCAGAGCAGAACGGAAGGAGATAGAGACACACAAAACACTCCAAAAAATCAATGAATCCAGGAGTTGGTTTTTTGAAAAGATCAACAAAATTGATAGACTGCTAGCAAGACTAATAAAGAAGAAAACAGAGAAGAATCAAATAGACGCAATAAAAAATGATAAAGGGGTATCACCACCGACCCCACAGAAATACAAACTACTGTCAGAGAATACTATAAACACCTCTACGCAAATAAACTAGAAAATCTAGAAGAAATGGATAATTTCCTGGACACTTACACTCTCCCAAGACTAAACCAGGAAGAAGCTGAATTCCTGAATAGACCAATAGTAGGCTCTGAAATTGAGGCAATAATTAATAGCCTACCAATGAAAAAAAGTCCAGGACCAGATGGATTCACAGCTGAATTCTACCAGAGGTACAAGGAGGAGCTGGTACCATTCCTTCTGAAACTATTCCAATCAATAGAAAAAGAGGGAATCCTCCCTAACTCATGTTATGAGGCCAACATCATCCTGATACCAAAGCCTGGCAGAGACACAACAAAAAAAGAGAATTTTAGACCAATATCCCTGATGAACATCGATGCAAAAATCCTCAATAAAATACTGGCAAACCGGATTCAGCAGCACATCAAAAAGCTTATCCACCATGATCAAGTGGGCTTCATCCCTGGGATGCAAGGCTGGTTCAACATACGCAAGTCAATAAATGTAATCCAGCATATAAACAGAACCAAAGACAAAAACCACATGATTATCTCAATAGATGCAGAAAAGGCCTTTGACAAAATTCAGCAGCCCTTCATGCTAAAAACTCTCAATAAATTCGGTATTGATGGAACATATCTCAAAATCATAAGCGCTATTTATGACAAACCCACAGCCAATATCATACTGAATGGGCAAAAACTGGAAAAATTCCCTTTGAAAACTGGCACAAGACAGGGATGCCCTCTCTCACTACTCCTATTCAACACAGTGTTGGAAGTTCTGGCTAGGGCAATCAGGCAAGAGAAAGAAATAAAGGATATTCAGATAGGAAAAAAAGAAGTCAAATTGTTCCTGTTTGCAGATGACATGATTGTATATTTAGAAAACCCCATTGTCTCAGCCCAAAATCTCCTTAAGCTGATAAGAAACTTCAGCAAAGTCTCAGGATACAAAATTAATGTGCAAAAATCACAAGCATTCTCATACACCAGTAACAGACAAACAGAGAGCCAAATCATGAATGAACTTCCATTCACAATTGCTTCAAAGAGAATGAAATACCTAGGAATCCAACTTACAAGGGATGTAAAGGACCTCTTCAAGGAGAACTACAAACCATTGCTCAGTGAAATAAAAGAGGACACAAACAAATGGAAGAACATACCATGCTCATGGATAGGAAGAATCAATATCGTGAAAATGGCCATACTGCCCAAGGTAATTTATAGATTCAATGCCATCCCCATCAAGCTACCAATGAGTTTCTTCACAGAATTGGAAAAAACTGCTTTAAAGTTCTTATGGAACCAAAAAAGAGCCCACATTGCCAAGACAATCCTAAGTCAAAAGAACAAAGCTGGAGGCATCACGCTACCTGACTTCAAACTATACTACAAGGCTACAGTAACCAAAACAGCATGGTACTGGTACCAAAACAGAGATATAGACCAATGGAACAGAACAGAGCCCTCAGAAATAAGACCACACATCTACAGCCATCTGATCTTTGACAAACCTGAGAAAAACAAGAAATGGGGAAAGGATTCCCTATTTAATAAATGGTGCTGGGAAAATTGGCTAGCCATAAGTAGAAAGCTGAAACTGGATCCTTTCCTTACTCCTTATACGAAAATTAATTCAAGATGGATTAGAGACTTAAATGTTAGACCTAATACCATAAAAACCCTAGAAGAAAACCTGGGTAATACCATTCAGGACATAGGCATGGGCAAGGACTTCATGTCTAAAACACCAAAAGCAACAGCAACAAAAGCCAAAATTGACAAATGGGATCTAATTAAACTAAAGAGCTTCTGCACAGCAAAAGAAACTACCATCAGAGTGAACAGGCAACCTACAGAATGGGAGAAATTTTTTGCAATCTACTCATCTGACATCTACTCTCTGTTTCCAAGGCTGACTTTTTAACATTCCACATATAAGTGAGATCATGTGTCTTTCTGTGCTTGGTTTATTTCATTTAACATCACATCCTCCAGGTTCATCTATGTTGTTGCAAATAACAGAATTTCCTGCTTTTTTTCTAAGGCTAAATAGTGTTCCATTGTGTATATATTCCACATTTTCTTTACCCATTTGTCCATTGATGGGCACTTAAGTTGATTCTCTATCTTGGCTACTGTGAATAACGCTGCAATGACTGTGAGAGTGCAGATGTCTCTTTGACATACTGATTTCGTATGCTTTGGATATATCATATGGTAGTTCTAATTTTAATTTTTTGAGGAACCTCTATAATATTTACAAACGACAATACCAATTTCCATTCCCACCAACAGTGTGCACTTATTCCCTTTTTTCCACAGCCTCACAACATTTATCTTTTGTCTTTTTGTTAATAGGTGTGAGGCAATATCTCACTGTGGTTTTAATTTGCATTTCCCTGATGATTCGTGATGTTGAGCATTTTTTTCATATACCTGTTGGCCATTTGTCTGTCTTCTTTTAAGAAATGTCTATTCAAGTCCTTTGCCTATTTTTAAATTCAGTTGTTTTCTTGCTATTGAACTATTTTGAGGTTTTGAATCTCATAAATACATAACTATTTGCCTCTTAAAAAACATCTATTTCATAGTCCAGGACTCTCAGTGTGTTTCAAATTTTTCTCTTCTATAACTTATAGCTATAGATGATAGTACTAATTCTCTCTGATAGGAATTCTGTCTCTCTCTCTCTCTCTGTCTCTCTCTCTCTCCTTCCCTTTCTGTGTGTGTGTGTCCTCTTTCTCTCTCATATCTCTCATTCTTTCCCTTTCTTCTCTAAGCTATTTAGAGTTAGTCCAATTTTTTTCAGGCATTTAAAATAGCAAAATAGCTCAGATTAATCAATGCCATGGAACAGCTGAAGTTATTATCCAGTCCACTGATGTATCGTGGTTCTTCTTGATTACTAAGTTCTTTTGAACATACACACAGAGGAGCATTATCATGGGTAGCTTGGCATATCATTTTCTCTGTCTTTCCCTTAGATTTCTGGTTGTTTTACTCTTTGTTTAAATCTCCATATTGAAGGTGACTGTGAGAAGGGGGAGGAGCAGCAAGTCTAATCTGGTTTTGTTATAGCTTTTCTAATGGAATAGTAGATTCACTTTAGTGCTCAGCTGGAGAAGGAAGGGATAGGGATCATGGAAGGTGATCATGTCTTATGATATAGAGGGAGGCACAATATGGAATTAAAACCTCCACTTTAAAATTAGGAAGAGGTTATTTTTGGTATTTTCATTATTTATTATGTCTTCTGTGGAGTCCTAATTAGGGAAAAGGAGTCAGGCTGGCAGGACCAAGGGAAAGCAAAAAAAGCAAGCAGATAAGCTGTAAGTCTGCCTTTCTTCATGGTCCAGGACATATAGCCCTCCTGCACAAATAACTCACAATCTTCCTGTACCCAACTATCACCAGACACCCTGAAGTTAGCTCACTGCAACCTTGGCATTATCAGCACTGCACAAAGCTCTCTTCAGCACACAGCATAAACTCTATTCTATAATATAAACTCTCCAGCAAGCCTGTTTTTTTGCAGTCAGCTTCTCTCGTGCTGATACTGCCAGTTGCCTCTCAGCCAAAATATTTTCCTACTTTCTCTAGTAAATCTGCCTTTCTGCACCTACAATTTGCTTGGTAAGTTCTTTTACCCCTACACCATCAGCTCAGATAGTTGTTTCTTCCCAGTAACATCTCCCTTTAATGCAGTAAGTAACCTCCCTTTAACCAATAAGAAGGACCTTCCAGGACAGTTTGTGCCCTACACTTACCTTTTGTAGATCACAGCGATCTGTCTCATCACAGGGGTCTGGCATGCCAAGTCTGGATATATTCATACTTGGCCTTGGCTAGGTGTCTTCAGGGGCTTCAGGTACTTCAGAGATCCTCACTTTCCGAGGGATGTGGAGAAATTGAAGTGGATATGGTAGCAAAGAGGTGAAAGAAGCAAAGTGAAGGCAGAAAACACTGGGAGGGAAGCAATGAGAGAATTTAGAACACTTCTACAATTTAACTTAACAAATCTGTTGCAAGGTGTGGCACCATGAAAGGCAAACTACTCACTGTCCATCTTGCTGAAGAAAAGGGAAATGGGAATGAATTTAAAATGGAAAAGAAAGGAAATGGACAGGCCTGTAGAAGCACTTCTGAAGTGAGTTTGTGAGACATCGGAATGAGCTGCTACATTGCAACAGAGTTGTAAGCAGAGGCCTCCAGGAACTCACACTAAGGCTTAGTCGCCCTTCATTAAAAGTCATTTACATCTATCCTCCAAATGTCTCCCTAAACGTGGGTCCACATGCTTTTGTCTCTACAACTTCATTAGGAAATACATGGCAAAAGTTTATTGTTTGTTGTTTCCTGATTTTATTCCTAGCAGATAGGTCTTAGTGAAAATCACAGAGTTCCGAATTCTCAAATTTTAAAATCTTTAAAAATGCCATAATTACAGGGCTTTCTGGGTTATATGTGAAATCAGATGGAGAAACAGCTATTTTTTTTCTGGCCATTTAAGGATAGAGTAAGGCCTGACCTTGTGTTTCTAATGGGGGCTGGTGCTAGGTCAGAGAGGTCTGGCAGACAAGGGCTCTGATTTTTTTTTTTTTTAAACATAGTCTTGTTCTGTTGCCCAGGCTGGAGTGCAGTGGTGCGATCTCAGCTCACTGCAACCTCTGCCTCCTGGGTTCAAGCAATTCTCTGCTTCAGCCTTCCCAGAAGCTTGGATTACAGATGCCCGCCACCATGCCCGGCTAATCTTTTTGTATTTTTAGTAGAGACGGGTTTCACCATCTTGGCCAGGCTGGTCTTGAACTCCTGACCTCGTGATCCGCCCACCTTGGACTCCCAAAGTGCTGGGATTACAGGCGTGAGTCACCATGCCTGGCCAAAGGGCTCTAATCTTACAGGGACTTTTGCTATGGGCTGTTCTTTTTTGATTTCTCTCTTTTTGCTCCTGGTGAAGGGTCTCAGTGTAGTTTCCCCTCTTTCTAGCATTCCTGATGCAAAACACCTACCCAACCAGATGCAATTACTTGGTTCTCTCCTTGCACAAATAGGCAGCTGAGTCTTACAAATGACACTGCAACTTGTGCATTCTCCCCTTCTCTCTCCGGTTCTGGGTAACCCTGGTCTCACTAATAAGGACCTCTGGAAGATCCTGGTTGTGTTTGTATTTTAGCAGGGCTACTTCCAGGGCTCATTCCTCGTTGATTTCTAAAGCTAGTCATCTTATCTGTATTCTAGAATGACTACAGGTCTTGTCTTTGCTTTTATTAGTCTGATTTCTAAATTCTATTAGTTTTCCCATTTAATAAAAACATATGCATTCTCTTAGTTAACAAAGAGAAATTGACTTACCACTTTAGGGCAAACTATGTGCTCTCTGGGCTAGAATCAGGAGGGTGGATGGTTTTGCCTTCTTCCTGTACACTGCCTGTTGATTTAATCTTATTCGACCAGGGAATTTTCACAGTGGGAAGAGGGAAGAAAAGTCCTGTAAATCCTAAGTGCTGGCTCTAGTTCTCTGCCTTGAGTAGCAAAGAAAATCTCCATTCAATTTGCAAATAAGTCCTAATTTAAATCTTCTATATATTCAATTTCAAAATGATTAAGCATTGGCCATTATAGGATTTACTACCTCCAATCAGTCCACTCATTATCAAATTCAGGGACAGGAATCTCTGTTGTTTATCTTCCTTAATAAAGATGAAAGGGAAACTGCTTTTCTTCATTGAGTGTATGTTGTATACCACAATAATCACACATCCACGAACAATTCAATTACCAAATGAACATTTTTTGTGGCTACTTTCTGCCTCTTAAGGCATTCCTCAAAGTTTAGGTACAATTTCAAGTTTATACCTAAATGGAAGACTTTCTGGACTTAATTCTTGTTCTCACTTAGATTGGTCATATTTTGGTTGTTGTTAAAAAATGTCTTTTTCCATGAACAAGATTCTTTCAATCTGTCAGTTATTAGTAGAAATTTTCTCTCATACCTATTTTTAAAAATTATTTGTGCATATTTTTCCTATTTTATTGTCTCATTACTGTTGGGATCCACCAGTACTTTATTGAAGCCCTATTAGAGATTACTGGTGGTGGATGGCTGCTCAACTCTCTCTCAACCACTCTCCATTGGAGACACTTTTGAGGAAACATACAATTCAGCAAGATAAAAGAACACTTTTTCAGACCAAATAAATCTGTGGGAACTTTGTGACTTCAAATCAGAAATTTTTAACCCTTCATGGGCTCCAGCCACCTTAGGGAAGTTGATAAATTGTAGACTCACCAGGAAAAATGCTCTATTGCTCACAACTTTTCCTACAACATTTCAGAGATGCACGGACACTCTGAAACATGTCTATTGATTCCCTGGGGAGTCCATGAACACCACATTAAATGTATCTACTATAAAGTTTATTCACCCAGAAAAAAACAATGTTTTTCTGCATCGTAAAGTGATGCATTTAATTTAATCCAAAAAGTAAGAGATTTAAGTATGCATTGGATAAACCAGGTTTTAAGTGGTGTAAGGTTTGAAATTATGAGAGGCACGTTTTATTTAAAGCAGACCTACAGAAGATAGTCAAGCCTCACACAGGCTGAAGTTTTCTAAGAGAAGACTTACATGACTTAAACAAGGTCGATGAGTTCATTTACAACGTAAGTGCACTAACCCCATTCCTAAAACAGATTCCATAGAATAAACCATAAAATATGTATTCTATTTTATTTCCTGTGTTTATAGCATGCTAAGAGAACAACAGAAACACTGTTGCTGTTGAATGTATTCAATACTGTCCTGCCCCTCTTAGGTAAATACGACAAGAATCAGAGTCTTACATTATAATAAGACATTTTCCCACCAGTCTAGTCTACAATGGGATACTCTGTTCATTGTACTCCTGTGGTCATGGAATGTAGACTTGTGTCCCTTAATTCACCCACATTGTACTTTGAGAGTGCAAAATATGTGTATCACCAGCATCCTTTCCTTCCAGGACCTGCAAGACATTATTATGACTGAGTTTATTTTAATTATAACCAAAACGCTATTGTTTTCTTTGTTTGCAATTTTATTTCCACACATATAATAATATCACTTAAAATAATTGTTTGCGACCTTGAGGGGGATACAGTAAACAATATTACTCTTCCCATGTGGTTCTGAATCAACTGAGAAATAAGACAATGAGTCTGCAGATGGAGGTCAAAATATCACCTTTATTAATAAGCAGACATGGACTTCCTAATACAGAAGCACAGAGTCAGACAGACAGACATACTCATTCCCCTGTCATTGGCAGCACTGGCCAACAACAGAGGCTTCCCAACAAGGGGCAGAGCCTGCCCTGGAGAAGTCCACTCACTCCCAAGAGGAAGGGGAGAAGAAAGGGATAGAACACATGTACTCAGTTTCTCCTTCTAAAATCATCAATCAGGTAAGCCACTCCACCTCCTGTGGAGAAGAGAAAGGTCAGGAGTATTATGTTATTACAATTTCCTTCAAAAAGAAGGAGACATCAAGAGTATGGAAGAAGTTATTTCTCACTCTACCACACCCCTAACAGTATCCAGCATTTTATTCTCTTAGCCGATGAAGTCTATGCCTAACCAGGAATGCCATAATTAAAACAGTTCTAATTCCATTCTCATGTCGCTGCTCCCCCAGTACCAATCACCGCTGTTTCGAGAGGCTCTTGGAACTGTTGGGCCATTTTGATTTTGCCTGCAGATGGTTCTAATATGGGTCAGAATCATAGGTTAATTAAATCAAACATGACACCACTCTAGATCCACAGCTGAAAATTAATTCCCTCTTTTTTTCTCCTTGCCACACTGTGTTCAGCTACATAGTCCAACATATCTTATCAGAGGTTCTTCACTGAGATTAAATCACATCATTTAGATACAGTAACAAAATGGAGACTCAAATGTTGTTATGTATATGAGCTACTTTGTAAACTATTGTTAATTTAAGAAAGATTACAGACCCTCAACTCTTTAAATAGGAAACCTAAGGAGTCATCGTTGACTTTTTATTTTATCTCTACGCACCTGTGATTAAAAAAAAAAAAAGATCCTCTTCCAGTTTAACAAAGAAATTTCATAAGTATATACTGTATATCTTTCAGAAAACAGAGATATCTTTTTAAATATTACTATGGCCATGAATTAAGACAACCAATAAAAATTACATTTTAGAGTTCAAGATTTGTTGTAGAAGACCTAGCAACAATGTCTGAAGTCCATTCTTCAACGATTCTTTGTTAGAAATGGTGTGGTGGCTCACGCCTGTAATTCCAGCACTTCGGGAGGCCAAGGCGGGCAGATCACAAGGTCAAGAGATCAAGACCATCCTGGCCAACATGGTGAAACCCCGTCTCTACTAAAAATACAAAAATTAGCTGGGCGTGGTTGCACACACCTGTAGTCCCAGCTACTCGGAAGGCTGAGGCAGGAGAATCGCTTGAACCCAGGAGGTGGAGGTTGCAGTGAGCCGAGATCATGCCACTGCACTCCAGTCTCGTGACAAAAAATAATAATATGTGCAAGGACAAATTTTATGTTACAGAATGACATGTGTTTATCTGCTGTTACAGGAATAAAGACATGAGTGTTTTTATTTTCTTGCTGGTGTTTCTTCAACTAACGGGGGGAATGTCATTTTCAAGTCAAGGTGCTAGAATTCAATTCATTAGCACCGAGACAGAATTTTTAAAATCTGAGAAGGTCCAAATATACCATCTGAAAAAGATGGGGCAGAATGAGATTTTTAGCAAACGGTATATGGGGTGTCATGGAGTCAGAGATCACCTTTAACCCTCCTTTTAGATCTTAGTGGGCTCTTTAGCTAGATTTAGAAACCAAATTGACACTAAGCAGATTAATAAAAGTATACAAATTATATTAGTTTTATATATACATGAGGATCTTTACAAGAGAGTGGTCAAAGCAAGGCGTTTTGTATTGTTTTAGACAAAGAACAATGATTTTGAGAAGAAATGACAGGACAAAGAAAATCTGGCTAGAGGCAGTAAAATGTTTTAGGAGAGTCACTAGGAGATATATGGGAGGGCGTGTGAAGCAGGTGGAAGGTGGGGTTACTTTGTTCAGTATGTTTATTTAGGTTTATTGTAGTCTTTAAGTCTCTGGTGATAAGGGCTATTTTTTCACCCTGGTATGAAGAAAGTACCCCTGCCAGTGGAATCTTTATGGCTCGATGTAAGAGACAGGTCAGCTCTGAGACTACAACTTTTTCCTTTTTTTTTTTTTTTTTGAGATGGAGTCTTGCTCTGTCATCCAGGCTGGAGTGCAGGGGTGCAATCTCAGCTCACCACAACCTCTGCCTCCTGGGTTCAAGCGATTCTCCTGCCTCAGCCTCCTGAGTAGCTGGGATTACAGGCATGCACCACCACACCCAGCTAATTTTTAGTAGAGACGGGGTTTCTCCATGTTGGTCAGGCTGGTCTCGAACTCCCGACCTCAGGTGATCTGCCTGCCTCGGCCTCCCAGAGTGCTGGGATTACAGGAGTGAGCCACCACACCTGGCCTTCAATGTGTTTAACTCAAAATAATCAATATTTGGGAGGCCAAGGCAGGCGGATCATGAGGTCAGGAGTTCGAGAAAGCCTGGCCAACAGGGTGAAACCCCGTCTCTACTAAAGATACAAAAAATTAGCTGGGCATGGTGGCACGTGCCTTTAATCCCAGCTACTTGGGAGGCTGAGGCAGAAGAAGTGCTTGAACCCAGGAGGCGGAGGTTGCAGTGAGCCGAGATCATGCCATTGCACTCCAGCCTGGGTGACAGGGCGAGACTGCATCTCAAAATAATAATAATATACCAGTCTGGCATATTTGGGGATGGCACATCTTTCACTCCTTCAAGGGGCATGTAAGTTTTCACACCTATACTATAAAGTGTATACACATGCAACTTATCAATGTCATTTAAGTAGACATTCATCTCTAAAAGTATAAAAGAACAAAGTCATCAGACACACCTTCTCTTCCAGAGTGGCCGGCCAGGTCAGATGATCCTACCTGGACCAGCTTCTCTTCAAACACTATGAGATGTTTTCTGTTACTCATTACTTGATTCAGTGACAAACATCATTATCAGCCAAGAAACAGAATGAGGTAGGATGTGATTTCCATGATATTGTCCCATTTATTTAGACAAATCCTTCACCGATTAACCTCTAATGGTAGCTAACAAGGCGCTAAACGCTGGGTATCACAGAATTCTTTCTGGCACAATAAACCACAGGTAAGCATTTATCCTCCAGTAGGGCCTAGTAATTCCTCAGGTCAAATCTCAGTTTCTTCTTAGACAAATCCCAGGCTTCTCTGCAGTGTAGCTCACTGACTTGTTTTGCCCAGACTGTGACCTAAGCCCCAACATGTCCACTGAGCACAGGCTTCAAAGAAACATCTTAAACAGTGCTTTCTGCCCTTCTCTTCCTTTTCTGGGCCCCCAAGAGAAGTCCTAGGCACAAGAAAAGTATCCCAAAGTAAAGATGATGGGAGTAGCCTACTGCCCAGTCACTACCTTGACCTAGCATCAGATCACAACTGGAGGGAATCTAGAGCTGCAAGGAGTGGCAGTGAGAGGGTAGGTAGCTCTAAATCCAGATCGAGAATATGTGAGATTGAGAGACATGGAGAAGACAGGGGAGTTTGACCAGAGTAAGATAAACGGCAGGCAACCATCACCACAAATGGGAAAAGGAGAGGGAGAAGAATGAGGATTGGAAGTAGATTGAAAAAGGAAAAAAGACTAACAGAGTGTAGAGTGAGAGTGTATAGAAAAGGGAGTAGGAGAGGAGAAAATGAAGAGAAATGGCTCGCAGAACTGAAAGTTAAGCAGGAATATAGTTATCTATAGGCATCTGAAGGTGAGGAGGCTGGGTGCAGTGGCTCACACTTGTAATCCCAGCACTTTCGGAGGCCAAGGCAGGAGAATCACTTAAAGCCACAAGTTCAAGACCAGCATAGGCAACATAGTGAGCACCTGTCTCTATAATTAAGTTAAAAAAAAAAAAAAAGTATAAACATCTGAAGGGAAGGGATCTGATACATCCTAACCCCAAAACAAGATGAAAAGCATAAGACAGACTTAATATGAACATAACAACTTCCTAAAAGTTACAATAGAGAGGTAAGAGCATAAGAATTGTGACTGCTCATTCTCTGAAAATGGAAAAAGAACAAGATTTATTGCCAGAGACAAAGGGACAGCTGAAAGTTCTCTGAAGGTCCATTCCAGAAAGGTTAAATATATGCCCTGCTCATAGCTTCCCTTTTCACACAGGGATAGTTGGATCCTTTCCACCTAATTGTGTGTAACCGTAAATTCCAACCCCAGGAGGAAAACTATCTCCTGTTAGGAAGGCATGCATGAGCGCCCACCCAGTCCCCAGCTCCAGCACGCACAGCATGGGTGGCTGCGGTAGCAGCAGCAACTGCTGGGCGAGTGAGTCTGGAAATAGGTGGGTGACTGGGAAGAGCTTGACATGTCTCCAGAAAAGGTGCAAATCACTGTTAGCTGAGGGACAATCCTGAGGATTAGAATGTTTTTGTTTTCCCTGAAACTTCAACCCATTCATCATTTTAAATTAGGCAGCCGGGCGCGGTGGCTCACGCCTGTAATCCCAGCACTTTGGGAGGCCGAGGCGGGCGGATCACAAGGTCAGGAGATCGAGACCACGGTGAAACCCCGTCTCTACTAAAAATACAAAAAATTAGCCAGGCGCTGTGGCGGGCGCCTGTAGTCCCAGCTACTCAGGAGGCTGAGGCAGGAGAATGGCGTGAACCCGGGAGGCGGAGCTTGCAGTGAGCCGAGATCGCGCCACTGCACTCCAGCCTGGGTGATAGAGCGAGACTCCGTCTCAAAAAAAAAAAAAAAAAAAAAAAAAAATTAGGCACACAGAGATTCAGCAATTTTTTCTTCTAGAAAAATACACCTTCAAATATCTCAAGTATTTCCTAAATACAATCTTCTATAAGCTGATAGCCACCATCCCTTTCCCTCACACACTCCATTCTTCAATTCCTAAAACTTTTCCTCATTTGGCATGGGCCCCAGACCCAATTATTTTATTTTTCCACCTCTGAACACATCCTGGTTAGTGGCTAATCCTTCAATATTGAGGGTTCTGGAGCAGATGCAATACTTCACTTGATGCCTGATCAAACCAGAGTAGAGCACATTACAACCAGCACTTCCTTCATGTTTTGATATTATGATTCTATGTATGCAGCCTGTGGTGACCCTGGCATTTTTACCACCCCATAACACTGCCAAATTACTAGAGTTTACTAAGTTCCAAAAGGATGACCACCATTCATCTATCCTGTTTTATAACTGGGCTTCTGGGACCAAGTTGGTACCTTCTGTTACCCCACAGCTATATCCTTGTGCTTTTCCCATCTTCCCTCCTCAAGCAAGCCCCAGATGCTAAGGAATGGCAGCACAGTGACAGAATTTATCCTCGTGGGCTTTCAGCAGAGCTCCACTTCCACATGAGCATTGCTCTTTACCCTCTTCTTGGCCCTCTACAGTCTCACCATGGCCATGAATGGCCTCAACATCTTTATCACCTGAACAGACCCCAAGCTCAACAGCCCCATGTACTTCTTCCTCAGCCACCTGTCTCTCCTGGATGTCTGCTTCATCACTACTACCATCCCACAGATGTTGATTTACCTCGTGGTCAGGAACCACGCTGTCTCCTTTGTATCTTGCATGACCCAGATGTACTTTGTCTTCTGTGCTGGTGTGGACGAGTGCATCCTCTCGGCTTTTATGGCCTATGACCGTTACGTTGCTATCTGCTACCCACTTAGCTACGTCCAGATCATAAGCTAGAAGGTCTGTCTCAGGCTTGTGGGAACTGCCTGGTTCTTTGGACTGATCAATGGCATCTTTCTTGAGTATGTTTCATTCCGAGAGCCCTTCTGCAGAGACAACCACATAGAAAACTTCTGTGAGGCCCCCATGGTGATCAGCCTCTCTGGTGGGGACCCTCAGTTTAGTCTGAGGGCAATCTTTGCCGATGCCATCGTGGTGCTGCTCAGCCCCATGGTGCTCATTGTCACTTCCTATGTGTGCATCCTTGCCACCATCCTCAGCAGAGCCTCCTCCTCAGGTCGGGGGAAGACTTTATCTACTTGTGCCTCTCACCTGACTGTGGTCATCTTTCTCTACACCTCATTCTCTTACATGAACCCCCACAGCACACACGGGCCTGACAAAGACAAACCTTTCTCCCTCCTGTACACCATCATTACCCCCATGTGCAACCCCATCATTACAAGGAAATGAAGGAGGCCATGGTGAGGGCACTTGGGAGAACCAGGCTGGCCCCGGCACAGTCTGTCTAGCAGGAAGGCCCTGAAAGGAAAGCTCCTTCACCTGGGGTATGGGAAAGTTACCCCTTCCCCAGTGCTGGCAGAGGAGTAACTCTCCTATGCTGAAAGGCTCCAGGAAAGAGCATGGCTTCCTTGGTTCATGGCTTCCTTGGCACTAGAATCAGACCTGAAAGTTCCTCCTGATGTCCAATGTCCTGATGTTATCTCTCTGACTTCACTTCCACATTGTTTTTTCTTGGACCTTCCTCAGGTCCAAGAGGAAAATTTCAGATTTTCCTTAGTTTCTTTTCCTCTTAAGTTCTCACAACAGGATTCAATCAATAAGCGTACTTAACTCCGTTTTATTTGTATTTACATGCTAGTCCCCCAACCTGAGTTGCGTACATACATTTAGAAGTAAACTTTTTTATTTTTCAGCTTTTCATTTTACTGTTTTTCTTTCTTAAATTTCACTCTCACTTCCTGAGTCTACCCTCATCTACCCAATTCCTATGCAAAGTAGGTAAAGAAGCAAGAAGAGAAGAGCTGGGTGCAGTGGCTCATGATTGTAATCTCAGCACTTTGGGAGGCGGAGGAGGGAGTTTGAGACCTGCCTGGGTAACATAGGGAGACCCATCTCTACAAAAACTTTTCAAAATAACTGGGTGTTGTGGCACATGCCTGTAGTCCCAGCTACTGAGGAGGCTGAGGTGGGAGGATTGCTTGGGCCTGGGAAGTTAAGGCTGTGTGAGCAATGATAGCACTGCTGCACTCCAGCCTGAGCAACACAGCAAGACCCTGTCTCATTTAAAAAGAAAAAAAAAAAGGAACGAAGGAAGAAAGGAAGGGAGGAAGGGAGCAAAGGAGGGAGGGGAAGAAAAAAGAAACTAGGGATAAGTATTCACATAAGAAAAGTCAGAGAAAGAAAAAAGATCAGCACCCTGAACTTCATCTTCTTAGCTTCCACCAGTCGTGGGGGGAGAATGATACTAAATGGCAATAGTGCACTCAATTTGTCTATGTAGTGTGTTGTCAGGGAGGGATGGGTGACACAGGCCAGTGTGCCAAACCCCCTCTCCTAAATCCTCTAGCTTCCTTTAGCAACAGGACTGTCTGCATGATATTTCCCTTCCCATGCAAGTGGTAAGTGCCTCTACCAAGCTTCTCGGGTTACCTATTTCCTTCCCTGTTATCCATACCCCAAATTAACTCCCCTCTTCCCCTACTGCCTTCCTTTTTCGCTTCCATCTTTCAATTCATTCCACCTCAATCCTACTCCACCTTACCTCCTCATCTCACACGGATCCCTGTATTTTAAGGAACCCTTCTGCATACTACCTCCACCATTGCAGAAGTCTTTTGATTTGTAACCCTGCCCTCTGTGGCTTCCTCTAGCTTCTCACCTTAACCAAATATAGCTTTCTTTGAGAAGGTACTACATTCTCGGCAGTTCTCTTTCTTTGAAAATTGCATTTTTCTCATACCTCTTCATAATAAATAAACAAAGGGGTAGTCCTGTTCTTTATTTCCCAGTGCACTTCCATAATATGAATGGACCTCATTTGGGATGCTCTCAAATAGATGTACTGCCCTTTCCACTCATGCACATCACACATTACCCTTTGCAATGATGACTTAAAACAGTAGCTTCTGGCAGGGCGTGGTGGCTCATGCCTGTAATTCCAGCACTGTAGCAGGCCAAGGTGGGCAGATTACTTGAGGCCAGGAGTTCAAGACCAGCCTGGTCAACATGGTGAAACCCCATCTCTAATAATAATACAAAAACTAGCTGGGCGTGGTGGCGTATGCTTGTAATTCGAGCTACTTGAAAGGCTGAGGCGGGAGGATCACTTGAACCCAGGAGGCGGAAGCTGCAGTGAGCCGTGATTCCACCACTGCACTCCAGCCTGGGTGAGAGAGTGCGACTCCATCTCAAAACAAAACAAAACAAAACAAACAAAACAAAACAAAACAAAACAAAAACAGTAGCTTCACTCCACAAAACTCCAATCTTTTGAGTCCAAATTGATTTCTCCAGAAATCAGAGGATGTGAGAAGCTCTTCTTAACAAGGAGAAAGGAGAAATCACTGTAATTGGGAAGACACAAGAAATGCAGAACCTAAAATTTCCATTGTCAAAATTTGCATCAAAGTTAAACAGGCAAGAAAGACCTTAAGACTACTGCAATATGAGATTAAACTCAATGCTACTGAAACAAAGGTCTGGGAAGTTTTCAAGAGCTGCTATGGGGGAAATCACATGACCTCTGTTTGCTAATTGCAAAGGAAAAGGAAACTTTCTTGTATCTTCAAAACAAGCTGTAGTTTTACAATTCCAAACAAGGCACCCACAGATTAGGCTCCCACCCTCCCACAGAGACTGAGAGGGGTGCTATCTTCCTTGATAATTACATTTCAAAGGGATGGCTCCCAGGTCCTTGAGAAAGACATTCCCTGGGTCGTAAAACTGGCATAAGCTTCTAAGGAGATTTATATACATTTCAAAGGAGCAGAGAAGAATTTGCAATCACAAGTTTTCTAAAGTTAACACTCAAAGAAAGGGGAGGTCGGGGCCTAACGTCCAGAAGAAACCTGTCTAAAGTTGTCAGACTGGGGTGAATGTTAAGGCTCTTTTGGTCACCATGGAGAAAAACAACAAAAGGTCCCAATCTTTCCCCCTAGGGTCTCAGCTTCTTCTGTAGGTTTGAAAATTCCTATGTCAAAGAGGAAAAAGTGAAGGAAAGGAAGAAAGGGAAAGGAGAAGAAAGACTGCTTTTAAAAAGTTTTCTGGCCGGGCGCGGTGGCTCAAGCCTGTAATCCCAGCACTTTGGGAGGCCGAGACGGGCGGATCACGAGGTCAGGAGATCGAGACCATCCTGGCTAACACGGTGAAACCCCGTCTCTACTAAAAAAATACAAAAAGCTAGCCGGGCGAGGTGGCGGGCGCCTGTAGTCCCAGCTACTCGGGAGGCTGAGGTAGGAGAATGGCGTGAACCCGGGAGGCGGAGCTTGCAGTGAGCTGAGATCACGCCACTGCACTCCAGCCCGGGCGACAGAGCGAGACTCCGTCTCAAAAAAAAAAAAAAAAAAAAAAGTTTTCTAAGAAATCATTTCTTAGCTTTACATTTGCCCAGCACTGATAGATGCTGAGATTATAAACAAGACAGTTCCAGCTTTTGAGAATCTCAGTCTAGTAGGGCAGACAAGAACAAATAATGGTAATAGAAAGGGCAAGAGTTATAAAAGGCCTACACCAAAGTACTTTGGAAGCACATATGATAACATACTTATTAAGCACTTGTTGTAAGAGCTTTCCATTTAATCCTCACATAACCTTATGAGGTATTAGTATTATCTCAATGCTAAGATGCAAAAACTGAGGCTCATAGAGGTCAAATACTCAAAACCCACAGCATTTACAATGGCATAGAGGCCTGCGCCTATAATCCCATAGGCTGAGGCGGGAGGATTGCTTGACCCCAGCCTGCAGTAAGCCATGATACCGCCACTGCACTCTAGCCTGGGCGACACAGCGAGACCCCACCTCTCTAAAAAATGAAAAATAAAAGCAAAATTAAAATAAAGAAAAATAATAAAACGGCATAGCTCCTGTTCCTAAGCTAGCACGGCGCAGGCTTTATACCAAGGAGGTGATATTGGCTGAGCCGTTAAAAATACGCTGGAGTTGTAAGGTAGAAAATTGGGGCAGAGGGTTCGATACCAGGGACGAGTGAAATTCCAGGCAAGAGGAATCGCTCGCTTCGTCGTAGAACTGGTGCTGTCAACATGGATGGCAGAAGGCGAGCTGGGGCCCGGAATGCTGGAAAAACAGGCCGAGTGACCTAGAACTGCTTTTTCAAGGGCGAGCACTGTCTCATTCAAGGACCTGGGCTGACGGAGGGACGGCCGCAAGGCTGGAACGGACGCGAACGGAGCTCGCACAAGAAGCGAGCTCGCACAGCCTTGGCTGCGTCTCCCCTGCCGTAGCTTGGGCCCAGGTCCCTGGTCTCTGAAGGACACAAATTGCCCCCAGACTCTGCGAAAACCCATGAAAATGTAATTAACCAGAAACTACCCTGAAACTGCACGGCACTTTCCAGTCCCCTTTCATGTCCTAATGCAAAGACACTTCTCGCCGGTGGGCACGCAACTAGGCTCTGGAGTTACCACGGCGCAGCCCAAGGACCGAAAATGTGGGAAGGGTACCCAGGAATTGCCCCCCGCAGGGTTTGGCTGGGCCCTCGGCTCCCTCACACCAAAACCTGAAGTTGACGCCATATTTCCAGGGCCGGCTCCGCGACGCACTTCCAAACTACCCAAGAGGCTGTAGGGCCACTGACCTAATTAGAACCTGGAGAGGAGATAGGAGGGGCCTGCGCAGACAGCCTGTGACGAATCAACCTTCCTCCCCCTCTCGGACTGGGGCTGTGGCAGCCAATGAGCGCCCTCTCTTTGGCCGCCTTGCTTGCGCCGAATTGCGGTAACCTGACAACCTCTGGGGAACAAGATCTATTCTGGGACACCAGTGCGGCTGCTCAGTCCCTCCAGCGGGAGATGCGGACCTTGAGGCTTAGGATCCCCTCCTAGCCGAGTGGAATGGTTGGGATACTGCGCCCCATTGGCGCAGGATGGGATGGGAGCGAAGCAAGACTTGACGCAGACCTGAGCAGAGGTCTCTGCTAATCACATCCGGCCTCCATAGCTCCCAGCCTTGACCGCGGATCCGAAGCCAAGCTCTTTCGCAGTGATAGCCCCGACTCAGCGAATTGCATAATTGTTGAATCCTCTTCCCTCCATTGAACAAGTGTCCTTTGAGCTGCCTTACCTCCCCTTTCCAGGTACCCACTCGGTGAAACCTCCCATAAGCCCTAGCCCTTTCTGGGTTTACTAGACTTTTTTTGAGTTCCCTTAATAATCTGTGCGTTTTTCTGTCACTGTACTCCCTTATTGTTTTAGAGTGTATTTACTTTCCTATCTTCTCCACTCGTCTGTGATTTATTTTGTAATTCTTCGCACAGTATCTGGCCAGAGGAGGTACTGTTGTGCTATTTCCTCAATGAACTCTTAAGCAGAATCCTGATATATTAACCAAATAAAAACAGAGCTGTTCTGATAGGAATGGAGCGGTAATGTCCAGGGCCCTGAACCCTCACGGAAGCCCCCAAGGCACCTATTATTGGTGACTTCCTTTGAAATATTCAGTTTAACATATAGAAATATGGTTTATCTAGGAGATGAAAAATATATTTAGAGCCTCAAGGAGCACTTGGTTTGGTTCAGCCTTGAAGACCCAGCTGTATTCTTACTCTTGGGTTCTGTGAAATAACCTTACGCCCATATAACAAATGCTTTTTGTTGTTGTTGTTTGACTTAAAGCTGTCTGAAATGGATTTCTGTTTCTTGCAACTGAAGAGTCTTAGCTGAAGAGTCTTAACTAGGACAACGATGTTTCAGTGTGGTTATGAGGATTAAATAACATAAAGTATTTCAAGCACTTCAATTAGCACCTCAAGAAATGTTTCTCCCCTCTTCCAACTGTTAACAGCTTCCCATGTGCCCAGAACATCAGACTTACCTGTGTTTTGTACATGATCAAAATAACAAGTCCAGTTTTTGAGACAGAGATGGAGTTTCGCTCTTGTTGCCCAGGCTGGAGTGCAATGGTAAGATCTCGGCTCACCACAACCTCCACGTCCCGGGTTCAAGCGATTTTCCTGCCTCAGCCTCCCAAGCAGCTGGGATTACAGGCATGCGCCACCAACACCCGGCTAATTTTGTATTTTTAGTAGAGACGGGGTTTCTCCATGTCGGTCAGGGTGGTCTGGAACTCCCAACCTCAGATGATCCGCCCCCCTCGTCCTCCCAAAGTGCTGGAATTACAGGCGTCAGCCACCGTGTCCAGCCAGTTTTCTTTTTTGCAAGTTTTTCCTCATTCCAGCCTTCATCTTTCAGGTGTTGTTATGATTTATGTTTGCTTTTTTTTTTTTTTTTTTTGCTATGTTTTGAAGTTTTGTTTGTTCCTGAAAGGATTGAGTTGGTCATACTCCTCAGTTCATGGCACACTATCATCGGACCCTGACAGTAAGGCCCTCTTGTTTTATTTTTTTATTTATACCCTTCAATTCCCACTTTCCCCTATAATAGGCAATTTTCTAATGTGTTTAATGTGCATATTTCCATTTATGTGTTTTCTAAACATAGTTATTATTTCATGGGCATGCATTATTAAATGTACTCCAAAGCTACTCAGATATTTGTCTCATTACATGTATTTGTTTAACCTAAGCACTGTTTTTTAGCTCCATCCACATTGCCAGATGTTAATATTTAATCTGTTACTTCACATTGATGCCTAATAGTCCGAGGTATGCATCTGTCCACTCTTCCATTGATGAGCTCCCATGCTGCTTCCAACTCCATGCTACTACAAATAACCCTGCACTGAACATCCTTGTATTGGTCCCATTGTGAACTCGTAAATAATTTGCTTTATGTTACTTAGGGGAGGAATTGCTGCTGGGCTACTGGGTATGAATCTGTTTAATGTGTCCAAGTAATGCCATATTGCTTTCCAAAAGTGGTGGAACCAATGTTGCAGCAGTGCAAGATTCTGTATTTCCACGTCTGACAACACTTGCAATTTTTCTTTTTCTTTCTTTTCTTTTTTTCTTTCTTTTTTTTTTTTTTTTTTTTTTTTTTTTGAGACAGAGTCTCACTCTGCTGTCCAGGCTGGGGTGCAGTGGTGTAATTATGGCTCACTGCAGCCTCCCAGCCTCAACCGATCCTCCTGCTTCAGCCTCCTGAGTAGCTGGGACTATAGGCACATACCACCATGCTCAGCTAATTTTTTAAATTTTTTTGTAGAAGTAGGATCCCACTGTGTTGCCCAGGCTGGTCTCAGACTCCTGGGGTCAAGAAGTTCTCCCGTGTTGGCCTCCCAAAATACTGGGATTACAGGCAAGAGCCACTGCACCCAGCCAACACTTGCTATTTTCTAGATTTCTAATCACTGGTTTGATAGGAATAAAGTGATATCTCATTATTTGTTTAGTTTGCATTTGATTACTAATGTAAATTTCCATATACTTATTAGCTTTCTCCTCTGCAATTAACTGCCTGTTCATATTCTTTGCTCCTTTTTTTAAAAAAAAATTGGGTTGCTTTTTCCTGTTCATTTGCAGGAGTTCCTTATATATTTTAGAGTGATATTACACCCTTGTCAGTTTTAGACAAAGCAAATGTATTCTCCATCCTGCCATCTGCCTGTTAACTTGGTTAATAATGCTCTTTGTGGAACAGAAATCCTTGATTTTTTAATAATGAAACTCCCCAGCTTTTGCTTTATGACTTGCACTTTTAAAATGTTGAAATATGGGTACCACTTTCTTAGTTGTGCTTATTCTTTGTCAGATATCTCTCAATCTGAATTCACTGGTGAGGTCTCTCTAGGCATTCCATTCATTCCTCGTCACTGAACTCCAAAGTCACTGTTCTGACTGAATTTAACCCTCTTTGAACCTTTTCCCTCATACAGTCTCAAGCTATGAAAATCATAGCCTTTAACTATTTGAGGTCAAGTTTTTCATCACCTTGGACACATATTTCACCTTATTTCCTTGGCTACCAGAAACTCAGTGACATGGTTACTTTCTCTCAAAGAGTTTTCTTCACTTCCATTTCACTAATCAGTTCCACCTTTGTGGGTCAGAATTAGATCCAGAATAGCAATCTGTACTATGTCATCTCTTCCTTCTGAGGAATGACATTTACATCAAATAACATATCCTCCGATTCTGGAACTTGGTTTTGTGCTGGTTTCATTATTTGCTTCTGGGATCTGTAATCCAGTTTATGTATCTGTTTTGTTAGCCTTGGCGCATTTTAAAAACAACGTGACTTATTTCCTCTCCTTTATATTTACCTAAACGATTCCTTTCTTGCTTCCATGCTCAAGAATATAAAAAGCCCACACAAGACTCTACCTTCGTGATGTAAAGGGCTACTCTGACTTTCCTTCTATCATTTTCTTTTGTTTTTATTTCATTCCTTGCACTTATTTTATCTCTTTCTTTCCTTCCTTCATCCCTTACTTGCCCTTTTTTTCCCTCTTTCCTTCCTGAATTTTACAAATGCCGGGGCAAGGGCTAATTTTCTGCAGATCACAGCAAAGCAGCTGCTTCTTACCCAGAAGCAGGTTTCCCACAAACACATGGTATGTGTCCCATAACCTGCAACCCTTTTTTAGCTGCGCATCAGAACTTAGTTCTGTTTCTATGGAGCAACATACTGTACCTTTTTCCCTGCCAGGTTCCAGGTGTGAATCCCATCCTACCATGTTTCTGTATGAGATTTTCTTTTCCTCATCATATAAAATCTAAAATTCTATTGTTTTATTACCTGTATTTTGTGCATTGGTGTGGACACCATACATAGGTTTTTTGTTTTGTTTTGCCAACTCCATTGTACTTACTTTTTCCAGAAAATTACTAGGATGCTGCCTCTGCCATGGCTCTTCCTCCAGTGTCATACTTGATGTCCTCTGTAGCATAAAATGTTGTGGCTTTTCTGGGTATTTTTTAACTTCCTTTTTTAAAAAAAAAAAATTATTTTTTCAAGCCCACAGCTAACATCCCACATTTTTTTAAATTTCTTCTCCACTTTACCTTGTCCCACCTGCATACATACCTGCGCCTCCCACACACACACCATTCCCATTTTAAAACTGAAGTGCTTTCAATTTAGTGGGCAATACTCATAGAAAACAGATTTTCCCTTTGATCTTCCGAGAAGCACCCTGTCCTGATTCAAGAACACTCTGTCTCAATTCAATTATTCTCTTATAATTAGACTGTGAGCTTCTTAAAGGCAGGGACCATGACTTCCTGGAGTCTGCTGCAGTGCCCGCGGCCTTCAGTGACACATAGCAGGCAGTTGGTAAACACTTGCTGACAAATTCACTCAGTCATGGTTCTCTTTTTGGATGTATTTTTCCATCATGCTGATAAGAATTATTCACCCACTGTAAAAAAATTTTTGATTCTTTATTCTTAAAGCTGGATTCAAATCACAATAAGCTTTCCTTAGCATATTGTAACCATTTATAGCAGATTAAAGTGTAGTACCATGTAATGGGAAAAAAAAATTCTTCTATAGTTCAGGTGAACAGGCTTCTGTTCCTAACACTGTCATTAACTGTGTAACCTTGGGCATATCACCCATTTCCTTAGTTATGTACAACGACATAATTAATATTTGCTCACCGGCAATTCTCTTAGAAGGAGGCTGTACTTTTTAATGAAGTACTTGGGGTAAAAATAAGATAAATTTCCCCTACCCGGGGGGCTACGTGTGAAAGAAACTATTTTTCTCAAAATATGAGAATGCACTGGTAATGCTGAGCAAGCAGGCAGGAGCAGAAAGAAAGGAAGGAAGGATGGGGTGGAGGAGCCTGTTAAAGGCGTAAACTTCTTCATGGGACTTTCCCCAGGATCCCTACCCCACCCACCTCCATTTTCCTATTCAATCTACTGTAAAATATTTTAAATGCCTAGCAGGATTATGTAATAGTTCTTCTTGAAACCAATGAAAGGGTTTTTATGAGTCCTACAGTTGATAAGGAATGAAACTGAGGCAGCCTGCATGGACTCAGGGGTGTGGATGCGAGGGATTGGGGATGGGCTGATTCTCTCTTTTTGGAATCCAGGATCTGGTATAAAAATGAGACCCTTAAGTTCTGGAAATCTGTTTTTCCTTCCATCTCTGTCTGCTTATTAAGCCATTAAAAACTGCATGCTTTAAAGAGAAACTTAAAAACTGGCAAATGAAAAACCTTACAACTACAGGATCTTCTGTCTATTTATATGTATTGTGTGTGTAATGTTTATATAAAAAAGCTCTATTAATTGGCTTAAAGAAAAGCACTTAAATATTTTCTCAGAAAAATTAAAACTAATGCTTTTTAGTTCATGTGACTATGGTAAACTTTCAAAAATAAAGACAGTTTTAAAGACTATTGGTAAAATAAAAATGTCTTCAAAATTTAGATATTTGGTCTAAATTAGGTCAGATATTAGGTTTTCTAAGTGTTTTAAGGTCATAAACTGCTTCTTTGACTTTTGGAAATTGTTCAATGTACCTACCTTGAAGCAATTAAATTCTAGATAAAGCCTGGGGACATGTGGAATTAGCCATGCCCCCTAGCTATGCAAAGAAGGTTATAAAGAAAAGAGATTTTATATAAGAAATGATCTTGTATGGTAAATTATTATCCTAAAGCAAAATGACTGGTTGTTTAAAAAAAAGGGATGTTTAGGGCAAGTAAGATAGTCCAAGCATGTGGTAGGTGATCTGTGTGAGTCGTGAAAGGACTTGTGAAAGGGAATTTACGCAAGAAAAGTTGTACAATTCAAAGGTTGTTAGACCTCCTAAATCCTTCGTAAAATGCCACTATGACTCTTACTGTACAACTTGCCTAGCTTTACAGTTAGGTAAGGCCTGAGACATGTGGAGAATCAAGAGGAAAATAAACTATGAGACACTGCAGAAATTGTATGGAATGCTTTGGACTTCCCAGGTTTGGAACTGAAATTTGGGTCAAATTTAATCAGATTCTTAACAGACATGGGTACTCCCTTCAGACGTCTGAGTTACATACAAAATGGCTGTATGAGGCCTGGCGCAGTGGCTCACGCTTATAATCCCAGCACTTTGGGAGGCCAAGGTGGGCAGATAGCTTGAGGTCAGGAGTTCAAAACCAGCCTGTGCAACATGGTGAAACCCCATCTCTACTAAAAATACAAAAATTAGCCGGGTGTGGTGACACATGCCTGTAATCTCAGCTACTCGGGTAGCTGAGGCAGGAGAATTACTTGAACCTAGGAGGCAGAGGTGCAGTGAACTGAGATTGTGCCACTATACTCCATCCTGGGCGATAGAGTAAGACTGTATCCAAAATAAATAAATAAATAATAAATAAATAAATAAATAAAATGGCTGCATGATCATCACTAAAGTTTATTTCACCAATAACATTTTCTAAGATTCTAAGGGATGGTAACGTGTGTTTTTTTATTCCCAGCTCTAAAATCTTGTAATTCTTTAGATGTTATATACTTGTTTCAATTATACACATTTTCTCCCTATTATAAGAAAGATCCCTTACTACTAATTCCAGACAGACTTCCCCGGACCCCACGTTGTAACATCTCTGAAATGGAATGTGTCTTACAATTGATGGCAGCCTTCAATTACTGTTGGCCACTCAGCAGTCATGACACAGTTGTCATTGCATATACATGCCTGATCCTAGTTGTTATCCTAAGTGGCATGACTGCAAATCTATAATCCCTTGATGTTTCAGTTAATCAACCATTTAATGACCATTTGAAGGAATACTAGTCCTAGTTGTTGTCTGAACACCTTCCCTGAACATGTTCTAGCAAGATCAAAAAATGTGCCAGCATTAAAACTTGCACACTAGGTATTGTAGCCTGGAAGAAATTCCCATAGCCAGTAGTAGAGGACTCTTTTTTTTCTTTAAGAAATGCCACTTCATGAATATTCAAAATGGCCCAGCGAATAGAAATGCATGGGAAAATGCATCAACAATTCTGAGTCAAAAAGTAATTCAAGTGTCAGACTCAATGTGAAAAAAATTAAATAATACCATAATGACTTAGTTATTTCAGTGCATAGTAGTGATTTTTTTTAAGTTCTATTCCTAAACAACTCTAAAAGAGTTATTCAAATAAGAATGAAACTTTAAAATATAAATGATAAGAAATCATAGTGATAGTTTGACAGTATTTTTTCCTTTCTTAATGGTACCTAAAATAGGATGCCATACAGTCAATGGTGCCTTAAAGTCAATAAAATAGATACTTCAGAGACTATAAAAATGAGAAAGCAGTTCCAGCTCTCAAGATAACTGATAATCCAGAAGGGAGAACGTAAAAGCACATAAGGAATAATAGAAGTAAGGCAAAATGCAGTTACCATCCCCCAAATAGGTACAAAGAAAGAGATTTGGACATTTTAAGGAGGAAGAGAGCACATCAGGAAAGGCTCCGCAAGGGAAGTAGCATTAGAGAAGGGCTTTAGAGAACCGATAGAATTCTAACTAACAGACATGATGGAGCAGGAAAGTAAAGAGAATGACCAGAGAACCAGATGCAGGAAAATAAGGGGCATTTCTGGGAAATGGTGAGTAGCACATTTTGACTAGAGTTAGTTACCCTTTCTGACTTTACAGGCTTCTTTAATAATTTGATGAAAATTATGAACCCTACTCCTTGAAATAAATGCACAAATTCATAGTCAAAGTTTTGCATGCTATTTCTGTGGATTTCCCATTCACAGGTAGCGTGAGAGAGGGAAAAGGGGCAAGGGGAGGTGGGGAACACCTCTGAGAGGCTGGTGCAGGTGGCCCAGCCTGCAGAAGTCCTTTTTCTGGAGGAGATGTGCATCCGACTGCACTTGGAAAGAATGACTGAGAGATACGGAATTGAGGCCAGAGGGTGCTCATTTAGACAGCTCACTCAGGGATTAAAGAAACTGGGATACCCTTGGGAATCATTTCCAGCTTTGACTTGGATGATATGGGCTTCTCACCTGGTGGGACGGTATCCAGAAGATGTAGTTGGGAAATGAAATATACAGGTTAAAAAATATTCCGGGCCTAATTAGGGAGGACCTTGACTCTCCACGCCCACTGGATTTTAAACTTAGCTTAGGAAGCACTAGGGACACACAGATTTCTGAGAAGAATGAATGTTCAAAGCTCTGGTTTAGGAAGATTAACCTTCGGATGAATGGTATGTGAGCAAGGCCAGGGGAGACCAGTCAAGAGTTTATTGCAGTTGCTCTTTTACATTCTTCGAATACATTCTATTTATTTACTTTCCCTTCTCTCCTCGCCACCCACCATTTGGCAGAGAACCAGGCCTTTAGCAGGTATCTGATAGTGCTTGCTGAAGTGAAAGCCATAAATTCCCTTAGAGGCTCCCCTTGTAATGTCCCTGTTCCCCGACAGGTGGCACCATTACAGCATTATTTACAGAGCAGGATTCCTTCTACAAGCACAGTGCTTCCAAGCAGAAAGAGAATTCACTTTCTGGGGACAGTCTAAATGTGAGGGGGAAATGGTAGCTGGAATAAAGGATTCAAAAACATGTCTTTCGTTCAAAAACATTTCTTACCATAGCAAAGTATCCTGGCTGAATTTATTCTTCAAGGCATATAAATGAGGAAGATGCTTTTGAAAACCTGCCTTTTCAAAGATGCAAGCAATTTTATGTCTTGCAAGAAGTATACATCTAAATATATTTGGGTAAGGACTATTCCTTAGTTCAGGGAAAACTACTAGGTGAGCCATTTCATCATACATATCAAACAGAGACTATCATTTATGGTGATCCTGAGATCATGTAAAACTAAGTGTTCATGTTGGAGTCCAGCTTACATCTCTTAGGGAAGTAACCGTTTCTCTAAGAGCAGATTTTAGCCGTACCAGGATAAAATTGTAGCTTACTTCTATGAAGCTATACATGTTTTCATCTTGAGAATAGGAGCTAAACCCTGAGAGAGGCGCCTTAAACCAGTGTGAGACGGGAGTGCCAGAAACTGAAAGAGTTGTGATGAGTTACATGCAGCACAGCTTGTGCTGGCCCCAGACATAAAATGGTATGAAGCCATGGCGGGGTCCATTGCCTCAACTCCACATCAGCACTGCTCCAGCAAACTCCAAGTACTAGCAGACTTGGAAGTATTGGGAGACAGGATTTTTAGCACATCATGGGTGTCAACAAAATTTGAATGTGTTGATTAGATGGTGAGTAATCAGATTTCTGTAAAAATTTCAATTCAGTGTGGAAAACTCTGGAGGAAAAGGTGCCAAGAGTACCAGGTTCAGGAAAAGTCATTTCCCCTAGGGTATTTCTCAAGTTAAAAAGTCTCATTACCCTTTATCTCAGTGCTTCTTACCTTTTTTAACTTAATTCTTATTTTTTAAGAATAAAGTTGAAACAATGTACCTTTCTCTAGAGAATGTATATACTTAAATGACTTTGCATTCAATTTCAAGGGGTTGTGGCCCTCTGGAGTTCAACTGTGACCCTTGCCCATGAGTCTGCACTTAGGAATCCCAGCTGACACTCACTCATCAGAGAAAAGAAGAGGCCGGGAGGCATTACAAAGGAGAAATGCAAGAGAAGAGTGGGGAATAGGAAGAAACAAGGACCTCCTACCTGTGCTGGATCCTTGTGAGATGCTGGGTGCAGGTGACTGAATAAGGTTGAAGGATTGCTTTTTCTGGAGAGATTTTCGTCTATCTGGGACTTTAGGGGCAATGGTTAAAGAACTTCAAAGAGGCCTTAAGGGACTGAGGACAGTGGGCATAAGAAGGGGAACTGGAGTCAAAGGCTAAAAGACTCTGCCAGAATGTTCTACAGAGGCTAAAGAGCTAAACTGCCCTTGGCTTTTTTTTGAGACATGGTCTCACTCTGTTGCCCAGGCTGGAGTGCAGTGACACAATCATGGCTTACTGCAACCTCAATCTCCTAGGCTCAAGTGATCCTCCTATGTCAGTCTCCCAAGTAGCTGGGATGACAGGTGTGAGCCACCATGCCCACCTTAAGTTGCCCTTGGGATTCATGTCAGACTCTGGAGAATCTGAGATATAGAGAGCGGGAAAGAGGCACAAGAATGGAGCTGTGTGAGAGAACACTTGGGAGCATCAGCTTCTTCCTCCTGGAACAGGTCCAGGAGGCTGTCTTCTTGGTACTATTATTATATTACCACCCACTGGACTCTGGGAAGGGTCGCTAACCAAAATCTGAACTGCAATTTCTTTTTCCAACTAAAAAGATGAAAAGTAACCAAAACTAAGGTTATTTCCTTTTCAGGATTCGTTCAGGCTCTTGATTGGAGAAATACCCTTATTTCTCCAATATGAAGATTCCTCTCTGAAGATCCAAATAAAAGAGCAATTAGCAAAGTGGTTCCATCTAGGGCTTTTTAAGTCACACAGACCTGGGTTTAAGTCCTGGCTCTGCCAAGTACTAGCCTGTGACCCTGAGTGTCTTAGACTCTGTTTCTGAACTGTTATATGAAAATAATAATAGTACCTATTTCATAGGGCTGTTGGGAGATAAAATTGGGTACAGTGTCTGGCACATAGTAGATGCTCAATAAATGACAGTTATTATTGTTTTTCTTAGTGCCTACTGCTGGAACTATAATAGGAACCTATCTCTCAGTCCTCAGGGACACTTTCCCACTTATATACTTTAGCAGCTCTCTCTAGGGCCCCCAATACACATTCTCCAGTCACTGCATAACTCAAGATTCCTCTGGCCAGCCTATGTGTTCAGGGCTGGCTGCCCCCAAGACGTTTTTGGCCCGTAGTTACATGACATTCATGATGACCCTTTCATTTATGATGAAAAGGTCCATGCTAGCTTAGGAATCTCACCATTCCCCTTTCCTTAGCTCCATCTAATTCTAAATAACTAGAATTCTGTAGATAGAATCAGATAAGTAGAATTAGATAGAATACCTAATATCTAATTCTAAAGAAGGATAAGGGATCTTTTGTTTTTTTGTCTTTTTTGAGACAAAGTTTCACTCTTGATGCCCAGGCTGGAGTGCAATGGCACAATCTTGGCTCACCACAGCCTCCGCCTCCCGGGTTCAAGTGATTCTCCTGCCTCAGCCTCCCGAGTAGCTGGGATTACAGGCATGTGCCACCACGCCTGACTAATTTTGTATTTTTAGTAGAGACGCAGCTTCTCCATGTTGGTCAGGCTGGTCTCGAACTCCTGACCACAGGTGATCCACCCGCCTTGGCCTCCCAAAGCGCTGGGATTACAGTTGTGAGCTACTGCGCCCAGCCTCAAGGATTCTTTGGATAGGAAAAGATTATATAAAAAGAAAGTTTCTAGAGCCTTCTGTGGGTAGCTTTGTTTTCCCAGAGGAGCCAGTCACCACCCCCCCCCCCCCACTCCAATAAAACTATAAGGAAACTAACATTTGCACAAGACTTATTAGGAGTCCTATATATTTTTTTCCCCAACAACTTTTTGTTCCCATTTTACATATCCAGAAACTAAGCCTTGAGCACTCAATTCAGTGTTGGAACTGAGATTTAAGTCCAGATCTGTGTCTTTAGTGCTGTCTCTTTCCACCACTCCGCAGCTACCAGCAGCAAGAAAACACACACACACACACACACACACACACACACACACACACGGCACCCTAGCTCATTCTGCTCTCAGATTTTGTTCAGGGTCTCCATTGCCCAAGGGAGTAGACTAGAGCTGTCAGTCAAGCCCTCTGGGGAACACCTTCCCCGGGTTCTCCACTAGAGGCCTGAGGCAGTTATTATGGTTTCCCTTTGTGATGTGTCACTCTATTTCCAGAGATCCCAGGTAATCCCTCCAGAACAATACCACCACCCCACTCCCTCCACGGAACAGGTGCAGTACCTGCCATTCCAGGACGCAGATTTGGATATCATCTCCCAGGGGCCAGATGCTTCACTGAAAAGTCTCCTGCACATTTGGAGTTCTGGCTACTAAAAACTCATGTTAGCATGGGAGTCTCAACACTTACCACCTCCTTCCCCAGGGCAGCTTGAGGTCAAGGTTCAGTACAGAAGGGAAAGCAGGCGGAGCTGGCAATGCCTGTCCCAACCAGGACAGGAACAGTCAACTCCTTGAACTGGAGGCAAGGAGAGAGGAGGGAAGGTATGGTCCCTGCAGTTTCCACTAAGCCCAACCCTGATATCCCTCTAGTATCAGTCAGCAAGGAGGGGAGATGACGCCTTTTTATTAAGGTTAACACCAAGGAAAGTATTGAGAAAGAATACACAAAGGAGGGGGAGGGCACACAAAGTCACCACTTGAGGAGGTGGGAGGGCGGCACATCAGTAAAAGAACCTCAGGACAGCCACATGCTCCATGCCCTGGTTGGGAGAAGAGGGAGGGAAAAGCGTCATGATAGCTTGGAGCTCATAGAAGGGTCTGAAGCCCCCTGAACCTAACATCAGAGCCACAAGCCCTGCCCCTGAGGGCTCACACACTACTACACAAGTAGACACACATAACACACACAAGACATTATGAAGGCAACACCGAGAGGCAGCGGGCAGGGACATATTGACAGAAAAAGGAACTGAAGTTAAGCAGGTGTAGCCAGGAGAGACAGTTTTTGGCTGCGGCCCCGAGTCCCTCAAATGTCCCCTAAATCTGGGCTGCTGCTGAGCACCCCCGAGTCTCTGCCTGTGAACCGGGCTCTTTGTTCTGTAAGCCCCAGTGAGTGGAAAAGCAATCCCAGATGAAGTCAGTGACAAGGCAGGATCCGCTCTGCATGCAAAATCCTAGAGGTTGAGCTATTATGTCTTCATGCACATTCATAGCCAGCTCCTCCCAGCCCAGGGGCCCTTGGAACCCCATTCACCCAGATTCCTAGGGCTGCAGTTCCCTCCTCAAGCTTCCTTTACCAATCAGCAGCCGCAGAGATCTGTGAGGGGGAGAGGCTTCTGCAGAGCACTGAATATCTTGGATTTCAGCAGAAGGGTAAATTTCCTGTTGCCAGAACAGAATACCCCCAATTCCTTAATTTCTAGGTAAATTGTTAGAGATTATTTGCCATGGTCCTAGATAAGTCCTTTTTCAGAATAGAAAAAGCAGAATTTTATTTACACATTTCAGGGGTTCTCCTGTTGTCTGGGGAGGGGGAAAGGACAGGATAGGGATGGATGGGAGTCCAGAGATGGGCGCTTCCTCTCCCGGAGCCTCACCTTTCCGCAGTTTGCTATAATTCGCTTAGTTGGGCAGAAAGAATTCTTGATGCTCCCAAAGTCCTTCACCCTACAAATCCTTCCTCGAGGGAGTCTCTCTCTGCCTGACCCACAAGAGCAGCTGTCCAAGGGAAGCATGCCGCACCGCGCCGTTCAGTCCCCTCGCGTCATGCACTCGGAAACCCAAAGACAGCCCGAGAAGGTAGTGCCCCACGGAGTCCCCTCACAGGGAGGCCTCGCCCTCCAGTTGCAGCAGGGTAATGTCGGGCATGTCAAGGGGCTCCATAGGTGGCCCGTCCCCCGCAAGGAGACCAGCACAGGGACTCTCGGGACGCTCACAGTGACTGGTGGGTGTGGCGGGGCTGGGCATCTCCTTCTCTTCTTCCTCGTCCTCCTCGTCCTCGGGATCGCGACCCAGTAAGCCGCTGTCCCCAATTCCAGGTGAAGGAGTCTCCGCCTCTTGGGGGTCGCTCGGGAAGCTCCCCTTGCCGCTGACCACGCCCAAGCCGCCCTGGCGGGGCGCAGTGGTCATAATCTGGCACATGGAGACGATGGCTCGCTGGTTGGCGCACACGTCGTCCGAGAGCACCTGGATGTGCGAGGCCTGCTCGTCCAGGGCCCCCCTCATGGCCCTCACGTCCTCAAACAGGGCTTGCAGCTGGGCTTTCAGGTGCTCCATCAGTTCCTTCATGCCGCCGTTGTACTCCCCGGAGATCACGTCCCCCACGGCCGGCACGGTGGACACCTCCAGGGGCGCCGGCATGTCGCCGCCGTCCTTGGTCATGATCTCCAGCAGACCGTCCTCCATTGAGTGGCAGAAGCGGGTGGCGGCGGCTCTGGGTCGCGTCCAGCCCGGCCTCCGGGGTGGGGGAGGGGGTGGAGGGGGAGAGGTCCCGGGAGGGGTAGGGAGGAGCGGAGGGAAGCAGAGGCTCCCGAGACTGGCTGGGAGCGGACGTGAGAGACGAGTCCTGGGCAGAGGGCGCGGGCAGGGTCGCGGGCAGGGTCGCGGGAGGCCGAGAAGAGGCGGCGGGACGAGAACCCGGAGAGGGTCCCAGAGCCGGCGTCTCTTGGGCTCGCCCCGGGACGAAAGTGCCCTGCCCTGCCTCACCTCCCGGATTGCGCCCGTGTCAGCGCCGCCCTCTGGGCGCCACAAGCAGAGAGCGCCTGCCGGTTCCGTGGGTCACAGACGCGCTCGCAGAGGGGTCCGGGTCCGGGCTGAGGCCAGCGGCGCGTAGCACTCGGGACTCCCCCAGGCCATTAACTGGCAGCGCCCGCGAGTGTGGCAGCAGCAGCTGGGGCCGGTCTCCCGGCGGCGCCGCGGATGCTCCTCTGTTTCCAAGGCGACGCACGGCACGTAAATGACGTGTGTCTCCATGGTAACCAGGAAGTGGAGAAGAAAAAGGGAGGATGGCTGGAAGCTGCAGTGGGGCTGTGGAGTCTGGACTAGCGAGGTGGGGGGAGGAGAGGGGACGCTGCAGTGGCTTCGGCCGAGGCTGGAAAGAGTGTGTGGTTGCAATGTTTAATAGGGAAGCATGAGAGAGCCGTTTGCTGCATAAACCTCCAAGTCCGGGAGAGATCGTCCCTCCCCTAGCCGGGTTATGAGACCCAGCGCGACTGCCCTGGAAGGATTTTTCCAGCCCGCATTCCTTTCTCAGAGGATGGCGCTAAAGTCGAGTCCTGCCTCCCTGTCCTCCAGCGGTGCGCAGGAAAGCGGAGAGGGTAGAGAAGCTGATGCTAATCATCCCAGAGTTGAGCTGGGGCACGGTGGCGCTCTGGAGCCGGCCCCACCGGGCCTGGCGGTGCAGAGGCAGGAGGAGGAGGGCACTACGGAGGTTTCTGCAGTAAATCAGCCCTCTCGCTATAGAAATCACCGGAGCTGGGAAAGGATGAGACTCCCTCCTTTACGAGACCCTACCGCTCCTACCCAGGTCCCTGGGAGTATGTCCCGGATGGGGAGGCCAAGTACTTAAGTTTTGGCAATGAAAGCTCCATAAGGGCAGAGATTTTTGTCTCCCCTGCATCCTTCATCACAGAATCCCCAGCTCCTAAAATACTGCCTGGCACCTAGTATGTAGACGCTTAATATAGTTATTGAATGAATAACAAAAACCACCAAGTCCCATGCTCTCATCCGGAACTCTCCAAGCCAAACGTAGTGGGTTTTAGGAGACCTGAATTCAGTTTCGTTTCTGCCACTTATTCATTCAGAGACCTTGGCCACATCATTTTCCTCATCTGTTAGGGAATTGAACTGGATAGTCTATAATATTATTTCTAATTCAGAATAACACTCTGCATCATCTCACAGGTGAAAAGGTAAACTGTTGACGGTTGCATGGAGGGGATGGATGGGATGACTGTGTGTTAGAGTAATTCCCGCTCTCTCTTTCAGTGCCCAAGTTCAGACATACACTGAGTATCCACAACCTTTGTGACAACCCCTTTCCCTATTTAAGGGGTGGAGCAGGAAGGGCGGAGGAAGAAAAACATTGTCTTTAATATATGTAGATGATTCCAGATTGAGAAGGAATCAGTACCTGGGCAGAGCACATTAATAATGACCCTAGGAAATTAGGGAAGCCAAGTGATCAGAAACCAAAAATGAAGTTCACAAGAATAAATCTGGGGAAGAGAAACCATATTACTTCAAGATAGAGAAGAACTAGGGAAAGGTGTTTTGTAGACTGGCGGTTCAGTTACAGCAAATGTGTTACCTTTGGGTTTCCCTGATTATGTGGTTGGTGATGAAGAGTGAGACTGGCACAGGGAAACTTTTGTGACACTAGAGGACTGTTTGGCCTATACCAATCTTACTGCTATTAAAATAGAAACAAGTGGGGACTATCCTAAATGGCCAGGAGCAGAATGTTTAAATAAACTAAGGCAAAATTGCTCATATATAAAGTATTATGCAGCCATTAGAAATTTGATTTCCCAAAACAAATATATGAACAAATTTTTAAAACACAGTATTGTATTTTCTGAAACTAATGATTCAATCCTATTTGCTTGCTTATTTCTTCCTTCATTCTACAGATTTCCAGCACCCTCATCTTGGTTAGGACTCCTACCTCTACTATGTACCCCGTAAGTGGTAATGACACCTTCAGTTACTCCTGAAACTCTGGCTCAGGAGAGGACAGAAATGTTTTTCCTTGGTTTCCATAAGCACAACTGAAGTGGGCTGGTATTTACAAAGAGACTTTATTAACAACTATAGGAAAATTAGAAATAGAGACAGGACACATGAAAACAACTGAGCTTACACAGCATTAGTTTCTGATTATACTACAGCAAGCATGTTCTCAGGGCTTATGGGTTCAACCCTGCTTTCATCCTTCCCAGGAGAGCTCAGCTATAGCCAGAAAAGACTGTCATGGCTTTCAGGCTTTCTGTCTGGGTCTGTTACTTTACATCTCTTGACAAGCACTTCACATGGAAAATTTCGTCTTGCCAGTTCAGGCATATCCCTGCCTTCTACCTACAAAGAGTGACTCTGTCCCAGTGGGGGACCTCTCATCTTTGAAATCCCATAAGCTTACATTAAGCATAGCCCCCATACAGGAGGAGCTGTGGCATGTCATCATACAAGGCCTTTTGCCACTATTGTTGAGGATACCATTTATGTCAAGGCTTTCAGCATAAGATTACATCATGCTGTCCAGAGGTGCTGGCTATGAAGTCCACTGAGAGTACAAGGGATCTGAGCCCAGAGGGAGGGGAAATTATTGGAGAAGCACAAAAGACCATGGGAAACATATGCAGAGATCAAGCAGTGTGGCTGGTCCAGTCAAGTTCCAGGTCAAACATTTGAGAGTCAAGGGTAGGTGGGAACTGGGGGAGTGGACCAGTAGCAGAATTTGAAAATATAGGAAGGTGACTGGGTACGGTGGCTCATGCCTGTAATCCCAGCACTGTGGGAGGCTGAGGTGGGTGGATCACTTGAGATCAGTAGTTTGAGACCAGCCTGGTCAACACGGTGAAACCTGTCTCTACTAAAAACACGAAAATTAGCTGGGCATGGTGGTGGGCACCCGTAATCCCAGCTACTCCAGAGGCTGAGGCAGGAGAATTGCTCAAACTCGGGAGGCAGAGGTTGCAGTGAGCCAAGATCACGCCACTGCACTCCAGCCTGAGTGACAGAGCGAGACTTCATCTCGAAAAAAAAAAGAAAGAAAAAGAAAAGAAAAGAAAAAGAAAGAAAGAAAAAAGAAAGGAAAAGAAAATAAAAGAAAAAGAAAATATAGGAAGGAGACATTGGTGTGTCTGATAGAAAACCAGATCATTTCAGGAACTCTGTGTGAAAATGAGACAAGGTAGAAAGGTCTAGTCTCAGGAAAATACGGAGAACAGTGGCAGAGCCTCAGTCAGCTAGCCGGGTTACAGGCCTGGGCCCTCTGGATCCCTGTGCCCTATAGTTAGTTGCATGGGTCCATTTCTAAGCAAAAGGGGGCCAGATGTGTACCCCAGCTATCCTACTAGAATATTCAGAGCAACTGCCACATAATAAGAGAATATAACCCCTACACAGCTTCTGCTTCCTGCTTTTCTATTGTCCTCTGGGAATCACCTTAGCTGTTCTCTTTCTTCATCCCACTGTCATCAGTCTGTGGTGGGGAGAGACCCTCATGCTGCCGACATACAGGTTTCCATCAGGTGCACCTAGTTTCAAACATCATATTCTCACTAAAATTGGGATTCAGAAGAGGCTCTGCCATTTACCTCTGTCTAGTATCTAGTATATCTCTAGTTTATACTTTATATGGCTGGTATATTTTTTGCACTATAAATCCGATAATGCTGGCTAGACTCAGTTCTAGAGCAATGATCTAAAACAAGGTACAGTTGACTGCTGTACCTTAGGCCCCAAATCCCAGACAATATCCCCCAAGTATAACTTTTATGAAGCTGAGCTGCTTTGTGGCCCATGGCAGCGTGATATCACATTCAAAAGAAACATATCCAATCGCCAAAAGCATTAAAAAGCAATTTAGATTTTTATTACAGTCTCTGGGAAAACTCTAAAGGTGTTTACATTCTTAGTGCACAGCAAAACATCTGAAACTTGTCTTCCTTCCTTCTCTATTTGTTCCACACATTATGGCATAGCTGTTGCTGCTGGTCTCTCTCCTTTCTCCCCAAACACCCTCAAACTTTCTCTCAAGCCTGACCCTTGCTTTCTCACTCCCTGGCTCTCTTCACTTCTTGGATGTATTCTTTTTCTCTTCTCCAAGAAGAAGCTTCCTGTCCTTCTCACGTAAATCAGGCCAAGCTTATTTTAGCTCTTTTGATTCTGTCCTTTATTCCCCCAATCTGCATGAGTACTGAGAACTCCAGCTATCAATTACAGAGGTCTTCTCAGAGCATACAAAAGATGGAGAGGCTGAGAATATTTGCATTGTTGTGGGTTTTGCCTGTCACATAGACTAGTTTTTCTCAGCACCAGAGAGTGGTTTACCTGGCATTACAGCCAATCTGCTTTGTTCATCTCCCCGACGTTCGCACAGCAAAATGAACATGGTGGTTTGCAAAAACTCTAGGCCTGTATGAGCCTCTGACTGGAGAGGTGATCCAACTGTCCACAACCTCAAGATTATTTAGCGTCATAGACATGGTCATGTGGTGAGCCACCTACCCACACCTCATGTAAGGTCTGAACTACACTTCCAGTTGCTTGCTCTGTGACCTCAAACTGTTTTTAGGAGTCTTTAAGGCCACCCCTAACCCCTTATTTCTCTTCCATATTAACTTTACTCAGAGCAAGAATTCCAGGGGACCTTCCAACTTCTCATGCAATATGAATCTCCACTGACAATAACCCTCCATTCCAATTAAACCTGTTTTGCCAGTGTCATCCCATCTCCCCTTTCTGCACTGCCCCCTGCAGCAGCTTCTCTTAGATCAACACTTGCAGAGGCTTTTCCCCCTCTCGGTGCATATTCAAACATGTATTCGGTGTCACTGTGATGTCACCAGTTCCAACCCAAGTCTCTAGGTAACTGGCCATGGACACAGAAGCATATGGAACGCCAGAGCCACCAATGATCCCTGGTGCATGGCCTTAAGCACCTTCCATCTTCTCCATAAATTATTTTGCCCCTAGAAAGTTGCCATTTTTGCAACAGCTCAGAGCCTGATTTGGCCCCAAATCAGGCACTGATAGTGCTGCACCACCCAAAAAAGCAATTTCTAGTTCAATGGGGGCAATTTTGTTTGATCAATTGCCTCTCCCAGAGTATCAGTCCAATTTGAAGGAAATCATGTCCAAATATTTATGGTAGGATAGGGACTATGGTATGTGTGCCATAAACTTCCCTTTCATTAAAGATATTTTTAGGAATTTAATGTCCCTCATAGCTGACTTATGCAAACTTTCAGGCCCTTCCTTGCCTGTCATATCTTGAGGAAGCCTGTGCTATCTATCCTACGTAATTCTACAAAACTTTGTAGGCCTCACTCTTACTAATACATCTAGTTATAGTAAGTCCATCTCTCTCAGAGGCCCCCCAAATAGTGTCAAAAGTTATTTCTAACACATTCTCAAGGACCAGCAAGGCACTATCAGTTATAGTTTAGCAGCCACTACAAGGGTGCATTCTGTTTCCATTGCCCAGACACAAATGGAGACTATACTAGTATTTGTGAAGATACCATGGACAGGGACCCCAAAATGTAATCCATGTCTTCAAAGAACTGTAGAAGTGCTAGATCTTAGGCAAAAGTGAGGAGAAGGACCCTTTCTCCCAACTTTTTCACCTAGAACCCTGAGGCTCCTATTTTAAGAAGTCTTGCATGAAAATAGCTCCATCTTCTATGGTTGACCACAGTTCATAGGCACAATGCCTGCTCTTTTGTTTGTTTTAAGGCACCAGGATTACTTTCATCCTGGATCTCTAATCCTTTTCTTTGCTTTATTCTTCTCCACACCAGTTATCAATATCTGTTATCCTGTATTTTTGCTTATTTATTTTATGTATTATTTATTTATCTTTTACTCCCAACTAGGGTGTAAGATCCATTAGGGCAGGGGGTTTGTTTTCTTCACTGCCATGTCTAGCACCTTGAATAGTGCCTGGCACATGGTAGATGCTTAATAAATATGTGTTGAATAGATGAATCTCCAACTCTGCCTTTTCTTCAAGAACACTTTAGCTTTTTCAGTTTCAACCATCTACTTTGGTAACCTACGGCTTATGGTCACACTATTAAGTGGCCTTGTTGGTGGCCTTTCTTGAACAAAGGAATACTTACTTCAGAGACAAATGGAAGTCTCCATTTCTTACAAAATAGAAAAGTGCTTGCAGCTTTGAAATGACAGCTGTCACCTACCCACCCCTCTAACCTCCCTTGGCATATTCCACCACTATCCCCATCAAAGTCTCAAAGATACCAGGCCAAGTTTTGTCAGAACTCAGGCTCAAAGAAATGCACGTTCTCTGCTCCCCTCAGCATTATCAGGGAATGGGATGATGTCAAGCTTGTATCTTCATACTGCATATTAAGGAGAACTCCTGATTTATATTCTTATTCTGCTGGAGGCAGCCTCAAAAAAAAGTACCCTGTTTCTGGTTGTAAGAGTAGTAGCCAACTGAGAAAGGGACATTATGAACATAGAGATTACTATGCTTTAAATCTAGTGTACCTCTTCTCTTCATATTCCTAAACTGGTAGACTATGGTGATTTAGGTTAGTGTTAGCACCGAGTTACACGTTTTACTATAATAAAATTGAGTCCTTTTTGTCCCTTGCTGCCTGCTTTCCTTGCTTCTGTTCTAAAACCAAACCAAACAAAAACTCCCCACATTGATCAAACATATAACAAAAGATATATAAGGATCAGCCTTCCCAGGATAATAAAACTAAATTAAAACCAAACAGCAAACACGGATCGGAAAAATAATATTCCAGAAATTGAGGTTAGTCTCTAAACAACCTAAGTGAGACATTTTTAGTAAGGTCTTGTTATTCTCCACAGTGTTGCCTGGGTCTCTAAGACACAGAAGGGAACGGTATGTGAGATTGACTGGTAATTGCCTGGATCAAATGAATTAAACCGGGATAGATTCTTCTCAGAGGATGATCCCGAGTCACATATCCAATCTCCTGTTCATCCCAGTTCATCCATCGCCATATCACACACTGGCTTCCAGCTGCTTCTTACACTATTAAAAACAAATTCCCTCTTACCAAAGGCATTAGAAGCTTTTGCTCCTCATTAGAACAATGAGTATCATCCAAGACACCTCCAGGTGTATTAAATAATAAACTGCTCACAATTTCACATTATTCACATTGAAATCACTGATGTTTAAATTGCAGGGAGATCTGTGGGACATAAGCTTCTCTGGTTCATACTTGTGGACTTAAACTAGTGTGTTAGGGGAGATTCTCTTCCTGGAAAGGAGAGATTGTGGAGAAAGATTCTAAGAGATGGAGATAATGTAATTTGAAACTTACTGCCGTAATTTGAGATCTAAGACCTAATGGAAGAAAGCAAATAGTCAACAAGCTCCAGCCTGGGCGGCACATCAAGTATTTTAATGTAATGCAACTGACATTTCAGAAGAGCCATGGGCTAAGAAAGTATATTTAAAAATATGGCCGGGCGCAGTGGCTCACGCCTGTAATCCCAGCACTTTGGGAGGCGGAGTCGGGTGGATCACCTGAGGTCAGGAGTTTGTGACCATCCTGGCTAACATGGTGAAACCCCGTCTCTACTAAAAATACAAAAAATTAGCCAGGTATGGTGGCAGACGCCTGTAGTCCTAGCTACTTGGGAGGCTGAGGCAGGAGAATGGTGTGAACCTGGGAGGCGGAGCTTGCAGTGAGCGGAGATAGAGCCACTGCACTCCAGCCTGGGCGACAAGACCAAAACTCCATCTCAAAAGAAAGAAAGAAAGTATATTTTTAAATAATGGGTAAGCCTGGGCACAGCGGTTCATGTTTGTAACCCCAGCACTGTGGGAGGCTGAGACGGGTGGATCACGAGGTCAGGAGTTGGAGACCGACCTGGTCAACATGTTGAAACCCAGTCTCTACTAAAAATACAAAAATTAGCCAGGCATGGTTGTGGGTGCCTGTAATCTCAGCTACTAAGGAGGCTGAGGCAGGAGAATCGCTTGAACCTGGAAGTGGAGATTGCAGTGAGCCAAGATTGTGCCACTGCACTCCAGCCAGGGAGAGAGAGTGAGGGTCCATCTCAAAAATAAATAATAACAAACAAAAAGCTAACATTTTTCCAAATTTGAAAGCTCAATAAAATCCAGGCAGAATAAACAAATAAACCCATTCCATGCACATCATAACCAAGTTGCTACAAACCAAGCATAAAGAAAAAAATTCTAAAAGCAGCCAGATGAAAAAGATACATTATAGGCCAGGTGCTGTTGCTCATGCCTGTAATCCCAGCACTTTGGGAGGCCGAGGCAGGCGGATCACCCGAGGTTGGGAGTTTGAGACCAGCCTGACCCACATGGAGAAACTCTGTCTCTACTAAAAATAAAAAATTAGTGGGCGTGGTGGTGCATGCCTATAATTCCAGCTACTCAGGAGTCTGAGGCAGGAGAGTTGCTTGAACTTGGGAGGCAGAGGTTGCAGTGAGCCGAGATCATGCCATTGCACTCCAGCCTGGGCAACAAGAGTGAAACTCTGTCACAAAGAAAAGAAAGAAAGAAGAAAGAAAGAAAGAAAGAAAGAAAGAAAGAAAGAAAGAAAGAAAGAAAGAAAGAAAGAAAGAAAAGAAAGAGAGAAAAAGAAGGAAGGAAGCAAGGAAAGAAGGAAGGAAGGAAGGAAAGAAGGAAGGAAGGAAGGAAGGAAAGAAAGAAAGGGAAGGAAGGAAAGAGAGAGAGAGAGAGAAAGACAGAGAGAGAGACATATTACATACACAGCAGGGGTTGGCAAACTATGACCCCTGGGTCAAATCTAGATTACTTCTTATTTCTGCAAAAACAAGTTTTAGTGGAACACAGCCATACACACTCATTTATGTATTTGCTATGGCTGTTTCTGTGTTACAATGGCAGAGCTGGTAGTTGCAACAGAGACCATATGGCTTGCAAAACCTAAAAGATTTACTGTATGGACGTTTACAGAAAAGTTCGTCATCCCTGATGTAGAGGAATAAAAAAATAAGGCCAGCAGATTTCTTATAAAAGCTGTGTAAAGTGAAAGACAAGATTGAGCCAGAATTTTTTCTACCTCACAAAAATGTCTTTCAAAAATAAAGGTGAAATAAAGACTTAAAAATACCAACAAAGGTGAAGTGTTAAAGGAAGTTCTTCAGGCGGAAGAAAAATAATAACAAAAATTTGATCAATATAAAAAGATAAAGAGTGTGAGAAGTGATAAATATAAGCAAAATAGTTAAAATATTTTCTCACTATTTATTTATTTAAAAAAGAGTCTTGCTCTGTCACCGAGGCTAGCGTACAATGGTGCAATCATGACTCACTTCAGCCTCAACCTCCCAGGCTCAAACAATCCTCCTCCCTCAGCCTCCCTGGTAGCTGGCACTAGAGGTGTGTGCCACCATGCCCGGCTAATTTTTGTATTTTTTTTTTTGTAAGAACGGGGTTTCACCATGTTGCCCAGGCTGGTCTTGAACTCCTGGGCTCCAGTGATTCTCCCACCTTGGCCTCCCAAAGTGCTGGGATTACAGACGTAAGCCACTGCACCCAGCCTCTCACTTTTTGATCTCTTGAAAAAATAAATGACTATTTAAAGTAGAAATAATAAATATCCAGTTGGGTTTTAGCATACGTAGAAGCAGTATGTATGACAAAAACAATAAAAAACATAAGGGAGAAACTGAAAGTAAATTGCTATAAGATTTTTACACTATTTGAAAGTAGACTATGATATGTTACAGGTGTGTATTGTAAATCCTAGAGCCGCAGTGTCCAATCTGCTAGCCTCTAGACACAGGTAGCAGAGGAATAGTCTTACAGGCAGGAGATAGCAAGGGCCTGAGTATGGCATTGCTTGGGGAAATAGGGAGAAAGAAAAGGATTAGAGAAGCATCTGTGGTTATTAAGAGACTGTGGTAATCTTCCTATTGTGAAAAACATGCAATCATTTCAGGATTCATTCAACTTTTGGTTTGGAGTTAAAATGTGGGTGGTAGAATTGCTGAAATAGCACCGAGCTGGTCTCAGGGATATGTAAATCTGTTTCTTCCCAAGCTAAACTCAGACAAGTAAGACTCTCTTCTGGTATTTAAGGCTTCCTGGAGAGGAGATGCAGGCTCCTTCCTCTCTCACACATCCATCACTCTCAAACTTTTAAAGAAATCTAACCTAAATGCCTCATCCTGCATATTGACCTCACAGTGGAAGTGGGAATAATGCTAGTTTGTCTCAGAGTTAAAAATCCTTTGAGAAGTTCTTTCTAGCTTTTCCTTCTCTCACAGTGAGCTCCAGCCTGGGCGACAGAGCAAGACTCTGTCTCAAAAAAAAAAAAATTGATACTCCTAATTTTATTCAATATTAAACTTTAAAATTTGTGCCACATTATTGAAGTATTACTTACTTTGACCTACAAGAATTGTATAGTTAAACTAAACATAATTTAAAAATAAAACTATTTACTTAAAATAATATAATTCTCCTTTAGTAAAGGTAGCTTTATATAAAGAGTTTGGCTTCAAACTGTCATTGCTGTTTATTGCTGGATGAAATTCCTCTCTTTGGCCTTCATTCTCCAGAAACAGGCATATTTCAAATCATATTTAAATTAATAATTTGCAACAAGTTCCTGATGTTTTACAATTCTTTCACACTTGTGGAAATTCTTCCAAACGCATTAAGCAATACTACTTTTTGTCTGGTTAGATGGAATTCCTAATTGGGCCCACTTTCTGGCACGTGTGTTATCAATTTCTCTGAAAACAAGATCTTGAGAGCAGTGCCAAATCCTGAGCCTAAAGCTTTCCCCACGGTTGACATTTAAACCAACCAATGCAATCCCTATTTTTTGAAACACTTCTATAATGCAGCCTAAAATCTGTCTTTCGTTACTTTGCTGCTTTTTCCATCTCAAGCCAAAAACATTTTAAAAAGAATTCCATTGGCCGGGCGCGGCAGCTCACGCCTGTAATCCCAGCACTTTGGGAGGCCAAGGCGGACGGATCACGAGGTCAGGAGATTGAGACCATCCTGACTAACGTGGTGAAACACCATCTCTACTAAAAAATACAAAAAATTAGCCGGGCGTGGTGGTGGGCACCTGTAGTCCCAGCTACTCAGGAGGCTGAGGCAGGAGAATGGCATGAACCTGGGAGGCAGACCTTGCAGTGAGCCAAGATCATGCCACTGCACTCTAGCCTGGGCAACAGAGCGAGACTCCATTTCAAAAAAAGAAAAGAAAAAAAAAAAGAATTCCATCAAAATACAAAAGAAATGATTTGACTTCCTAAAATATTTCCAGAAATAACTTTTTGTTTTCTGAATCTTGAATAGCTGAAAATCTGGATGCTCAGAGAGTGGTTGCATTTTAGATTAAAATTAAGGCCTTATATATTCAGCGTCAGGGTGTGCCGTATGACATCAGCTTCACAGACATTGTCTGAGGAGTCATCTTGTTTGGTCCACTGAAGAATAGTCTTTTGTGTTTTCCAGCTCAGAGATTTATCCACAGATCCAAGTTGTTCAGCTTGTCCATAGTCTTCAGTGAGATTATTGGCATCTTCAGAACACTTGTAGCTTGCAGTTTAAACACTAGATGTTTACTTATTTGATTTCACATTTTTATTGCTTCTTACACTAAACTTGCTTTATCTTATAAAATACACAAAATAGTTTTACAATACCACTATTAGAATAATAAAATTACAGAATGAAACTTAAGAGTTCTTTGTAGTTTGTGTTGATCCTAGAATATATTTCACTAAGAAAAGACAAAGTCTTGTGTTTAAAAGTCATTTGAAATAAATCTTTCTTTTTGGTTATGTTATCAACCTTGTAAACAGCTTTATTTCACTTGCTTCAGTTTTAGGGATTGTTCTTTTTTCTCTTTTTGGTTTAACTTAATTTTTGAATATATTAAATGATTATATGATTCTAAAGTTGAAACTACATAAAAAGGTATACTCAGCTGTATCTCCTTTCCATTCCTTTTTTTTTTTTTTTTTTGTGATGGAGTCTCACTTTGTTGCCCAGGCGAGAGTGCAGTGGTGCAATCTCAGCTCATTGCAACCTCCACCTCCCAGGATCAAGTGATTCTCCTGCCTCAGCCTCCCGAGTATCTGGGATTACAGGCGTGCACCAACATGTTCAGCTAATTTTGTATTTTTAGTAAAGGTGGGATTTCACCATGTTGGCCAGGTTGGTCTCGAACTCCTGACTTCAGGTGATCCGCTCACTTCGGCCTCCCAAAGTGTTGGGATTACAGGCATGAGCCACTGTGCTGGCCTCTCCCTTCCATTTTCATCCATTTTCCTTCCCTACTCTGTGTAGATAACCACTTTTATTAGTTTTATATTTACTAGTCTTTTGTTGCTTTTATCTTTCCAATGCTTCATTTTGCACTAAAGTAGCTTCTCATAAAATATTATGGCTATCATTCTAGAGCAACACATACAGATATACCTCATGTTTATGGGTTCATAGTACTCCACTATATACTACAGTTTAACCACTCAACTGCTCCCCTATTGATGGATATTTGGGGAATTTCTAGACTTTTGTCACTCAAATACCACAATGAATACTAACCTTGTGTTTATAATATTTCAAATTTGTACAGAAGTACTTTTAGTGTAGAGTCCCCAGAAATATCATTGCTGGGTTAAAGGACAAATTAATCCATTTGCAATGTTGCTAGATCGTACTAAATTTCCCTCCTTAAGGACTGTATCACTCTATACTTCTACCAGTAGCATATCACTGTGTCTCTTTTCCCTATAGCTTTAGCAATAAAATGTACTCTCAAACTTTTGAATTTTTGCCAACACAATAAGAAATGCTGTTTCAATGTAATGTAATTTGCCTTTCTTTTTTGAGTAAGTTGTGCATGTTTTACTATTTTAAGGGCCACTTGCATAAATTATTTCTATCTGTTCATGTCTTGGGCTCATTTTTCTACTGGATCTGTGTCGTTTTATTTCTCAGAGCTCTTGCATATTAGGGAGATTACTTTTTATTCTGTGGTAAAAATTGCAATTGTTTTGTCCAGTGACTCATTTGTCTTTGGCTTTGCTTATGGTATTTGGGCCATACATTTTTTTTAAAAAAAATATGTAATAGAATTTGGTGGCTGGAGAATTCATGTGTAGATCAGAGTGGAAGCAGGTGTGAGAGGGTCCAGCAGAAGAAAACATGGCAGCCAAGGTGTTTGAGTCCATCAGCAAGTATGGCCTGGCCTTAGCTGTTGCAGGAGGCCTAGTGAACTCTGCCTTACATAATATGGATGCTGGGCACAGAGCTGTCATCTTTGACCGATTCCGTGGAGTACAGGACATTGTGGTAGGGGAAGGGACTCACTTTCTCATCCCATGGGTACAGAAACCGATTATCTTTGACTGCCTTTCTCCACCACGTCATGTACCAGACATCACTGGTAGCAAAGATTTACAGAATGTCAACATCACACTGCGTATCCTCTTCCGGCCCGTCGCTAGCCAGCTTTCTGCATCTTCACCAGCATTGGAGAGGACTATGATGAGAGTGTGCTGCTGTCCATCAAGACAGAGATCCTCAAGTCAGTGGTGGCTGGCTTTGATGCTGGAGAAGTAATCACCTAGAGAGAGTTGGTCTCCAGGCAGGTGAGTAACTACCTTATGGAGCGAGCAGCCACCTTTGGGCTCATCCTGGACGATGTGTCCTTGACACATCTGACCTTCGGGAAGGAATTCACAGAAGGGTTGGAAGCCAAACAGGTGGCTCATCAGGAAACAGAGAGGGCCAGATTTGTGGTGGAAAAAACCGAGCAGCAGAAAAAGGCAGCTATCATCTCTGCTGAGGGCGATTCCAAGGCAGCCGAGCTGATTGCCAACTCATTGGCCACCGCAGGAGACGGCCTGAGCTGCGCAAGGTGGAAGCTGCGGAGCGTAACAGCTCTCATGCTCTGGGAACATAATCTATCTGCCAGTGGAGCAGACTGTGCTCCTCCAGCTGCCCCAGTGAGGGCCCGCTCACCCTGTCTGCACCTCCGCGGGCCAACTGGGCCACAGCCCCGATGGCTCTTAACACCGCCTTCCCCGCCGCCCTCCACCCCAGAAATCACTGCGAAATTTTGTAAAACAACTTTAAAAAATAGATACATGTATATGTAATAGAATTGACTGGTCTTTTATTGATTCTGGGTTTTGAGACATAGAAATGCTTTGCCCACTATTCCCAGGGTTGCGTAGGTAGATTACACAGAAATCTACACATGCTTTCTTCTAGAACTTGTAGAGTTTCCATGTAGTCATGTTTAGCTAACCAAGCCACGTGAAGTTTTTCTTGGATGTGCAGTATAAGCAATGGATCCAATGTTACCTTTTTCCACATGGTACCCAGTTGTCTCAACAGCATATATTTTTAAAGTCCATTTTTCACATTGTTTTATAATGTCTAACATACATTAAATTTTTATATGTACTTGGATTGATGCCTAGACTTTCTACTATGTTCCATTAGTGTGTCTGTCTATATGCACCAGCTTTATACTAGTTTGATTATGAAGGTTTTATAATATCTCAAATGTCTAATAAGACTGGCCCCTCCTCATTGCTCTTCCTTTCAGGACTTTCTTGGATATTCTTGTTTATTTCTTCCATATGAACTTAAGAATCAATTTGTATAACTAAAAAACAAAGTGAAACAAAAAATCCTTGACTTTTTTGTTGGAATCATGTTAAATTTACAAATTCACTTAGAATGTCTTTCATTTTTTCAGATCTATTTTATGTCTTTGAAGCTATTATATTAACAGTTTTCCTCATAGGCTTTACATATTTCTTTTTACCTTTATACCTAGGAGTTTTGTAATTATGGTTGCTATTACCAATTGGTTCTTGATTCCATATTATTTTCTAACTGATTCATCCTTGTATCTTATGTATGAAGCCTGTTGTCTTCTGTATATTGCTTTTATATTGTGCTACCATATAAATTCAACTTTTTGTTTGTGTAGTTTATTCATTGATTTGCTTTTGTTATCTAGATATAGCTACATCATCAACAGTTTTCACACATCCAATAGGTTTCTTTTGTAAAAATGCATTGACAAATACCTCCAACATTATGTTAATGTTATAGTGATGGTGGGTATCCTTGCCTTGTTTCAGACATTACCAGGAATGCCTCCAGTGTTTTCCTATGAAAATAGTAAGATGATGATAAACAAGATGGTTTATGATGTTAAGATAATTATCTTCCACCCCTCTTTTGTAATTTACTTTTATAGGAAATGCAACTTTAATTTTTTCAAATGCGTTTTCAACCCTAGGAAGATAATTACAGGATTTTCCTTCTTAGATATAATAATATTAGTTATATTAATGAATTTCCTAACATTGGACAATCTTTACATTCCCAAAACAGTTTCAACTTTGTCATGACATACTGTGCTGTCTGATTCAATTTGCTAATTTTTTAGCATTTCTGCCTATGATATTCATAAATGATATCGGTTTGTAATTATCTCTTGTATAATCTGTATCAGGTTTTGGTTTCAATGTTATATTTATGTCATTAAAAATTTTTGAGTTGGGATAAGAGGTCTTCAAAGAATATAATTTTAAACAATCTTGGATACTTTTAGAAAGATATATGCTGGGCATGGTGGTTCATGCCTGTAATCTCAGCACTTTGGGAGGCTGAGGTGGGTGGATCACCTGAGGTCAGGTGTTCAAGACCAGCCTGGCCAACATGGCAAAACCCTGTCTCTACTAAAACTACAAAAATTAGCTGGGCAAGATGGCATGCACCTGTAATCCCAGCTACTAGGGAGGCTGAGGCAGGAGAATTGCTTGAACCCAGGAGGCAGACATTGCAGTGAACTGAGATGGCGCCACTGCACTCCAGCCTGGGTAACAGAGCAAGACTCCATCTCAAAACAAAAACAAAAACAAAAACAAAAAAAAGGAAAGAAAGAGAGAGAGAGAGAGAGATACATAGGTTGTTTGTTTGCTTGCTTGCTTGCTTTTTGAGACAGAGTCTCTCTTCTCTCTGTCACCCAGGCTGAAGTGCAGTGGCACCATCTCAGCTCACTACAACCCCCACCTCCTGGGTACAAGTGATTCTCCTTCCTCAGCCTCCTGAGTAGCTGGGATTACAGGCACCCATCACCACCTCTGGCTAATGTTTGTATTTTTAATAGAGGTGGAGTTTCACCATATTGGCCAGGCTGGTCTTGAACTCCTGACCTCAAATGATCCACCCACCTCAGCCTCACAATGTGGTGGGATTACAAGTGTGAGCCACCGTGCCCAGCCTAGGAGTCTTTCTTGACCACAGTACCCCTCATCTCCAGCTTGTAACCAATCACCAAGTTCTATCAATTCTAACATTAAAATATTTCACATTCACCCCCTTCTCTCCCTTTCTATGGCCACCACTCAAATCTAAGCCTGCTTGACTTTTTGTCCAGATCACTTAGGCTGCTGTTTTCTCTATTTTAATCCTTGCCATGGATCCACTATAACCCATTCTTCTTCAAAAAGTTAAAGTGGTCCTTTAAAAACACACATGGGGTCATGTCACTTGAATAAAACCTGTTGATAGACTTCTTGTTCTCTTGGGATACAGTTCAGAATCCTTAACATGTCCCCCAAGACCACACCTGATCTGGAGCCTCCCTACCTTTCCGGCTTCTTGTCTCTTTCTCATTCTCGCCTCTTCCTTGTCTTCCAGCTTCCTAAACTCTTTCCTCCTCAGGGTCTTTGAATATCCTGACCCTGCTCCATTGGCCAGCCCCCTCCCACTCCCCACACTTCCTCCACACCTTTGACCTGGTTGTTTCTACCCATCTTCCAGGTCTATGCTTAGGGAAGCTTTTCTTGGCCTCCCAGCCTGAATTAGGTCCTCTATTGAATTGTCCTATTACCCTCCCTACTATTTATCTTTGTTTATTTGGGCACTATAACAAAAGTACTGTAAACTGGGTGCCTTGTGAACAACAAAAATTAATTTCTCACAGCTCTGGAGGCTGGGAAGTCCAAGAAATCCCAATGTTGGTGTCTGACGAGGCCCCATTTGCTCTTTCTTACTGTGTCCTCATATGGTGGAAGGGGCAAAGGTCCCTCTTTTAGAAAGGCACTAGTCTCATCACGAGGGCTGTGCCCCTATGACCTAATAACCTCCTGAAGGCCTCACTTCTTAATACTATCACGTTGGGGGGGGTTAGGATCTCAACATATGAATTTTGAGATGACATAAATATTCAGTTCATTGAACTTTTCCTTTATAGAAGTCATCACTATTGTGATTATTTAGGCATTGAGGTGACTATCTAATATTTGTTTCTCACATCAAACTGTAATTTTTCTGGTGATTAGGGCCATATTTCTGTTGATCTCAGCTGGCTGGATCTTTAGTGTCTATCACAACAAACATCACAGTGACAAAATTTAATAAGTATTTGTTGGATTAATGGATGAATCAGTCAACCAATTAATGATATAATCAAAGACTCAATGGATGAACCAAAAACGAATCATTCAACTTTGGGCAAGAAGCAAGAAGGAGCAAATGCTCTACTTGCCCTCCAGGGGGAGACACACTCCCATTAGAAATAGCATAGGCCCAGGTGAGCAGAAAATTCTGACATCGACTGTAATTTGCTTCTCAAATGGATTCAGAGAACCAGATCTTTTCTCTTTTCCTTTCTTTTCTCTTTGTCTTGCTTGTAGGACTCTCCAGATTAGTCTGGACCACCCAGTTGTACCAAGCAAGTAGTCATTTCCTCTGTAATTTCCCTCCCCTGGGTGACGTTAACTGTCCTGCCAGAGTTTGTCCACTTCAGTCTGGATTTGCTAGGTAATTTAGCTATAAATGCCTACATTCTTGGAAAAATAGTATCATGTGTATATAATTTCTGTATTATCATTAAAATTGCTATATGTATTTTTACTGTACTTTTTTTTCCAAAATCCTTCAGGCAATTTTTCTCTATGAAGACTAAAAATGTTATATAATTGCTCTGATAGTGGAAAATATTAGTAGAACTATGTGACCAAAAATAATAATAAAATATTGATTAAAAGCTAATTTTCTAAAAATAGAAAATTCATAAAAATTTCCCAAGCCCTGGGGAAAGTTAAAAGGAAAAAAAGAGAGAGAGAGAGAGAGAGAGTAGGGTTTGGCTATTGAGCGCATGTCTGCCTCTGAGCAGTTTCTGAAAGAAATCCTTGTTTAATCCTGATGGCATGTCTTGGGAGAGTATCCCTGCTGCACATTAATACTGTTCTTTTCTTTGCTGAATTACTTTCTCTAGTACAAGGTTTAAGCATATGAAAGGTTTCATGAGACTTACATTATGTTTCCTCTGAACTTTCTTTTTCTTTGCTCTAGTTCCAAAGCTTCCTTTTCAATTTTTCTATGTCAGGGACTAGGACATAGAGGCACTCCACTATTCCCATTTTTGGGAGATCTGTTTACTTTAGTTCAATTCCATTGTATTTATTAAATAACTATTTTGTGTTTAGAACTGTGCTATGACAAAAGAGATGAGTATAAGAAATCTAAATCTCTGCTCTTTCAAAGGTGCCACAATGTAACTGGAAGGATGAGACATTTGGTAACCTCCTTGAACAAATATAAAATCCTATAAAGATGACGTGTCAACATTTATGTAGTTTACAAAACCACTTTTCACAAATGTGGACTAGGTTTTATGAAATTAACTTTTGGAGTAGGTGTTAATACTCTCATCCCATTGTACAACTGAGACTCAGGTAAAGTACTACTTACTTTAGTCAGTAATTTTACTTTTACTTATAAAAGTACTTACTTTTACAAGTAAAGTAACTAGAGCTACTATCAGAACTGGAATCTTGGTCTTTATGAAGTTTGCATAATATTACATTATTTCTAAATATGAGGAATATGCTAAAAGGGATAGTCCTAAAAATTGAACAAATTCAAAGTAAAGTAAAATATTCCATTATTGAGAGAAAGCTATTGTTTTCCAACTAGCCAACTAGTCTGACACTTGGATCTTATTTTTTTACCCTATTTTGTAAACACTGACTGATTCCCTCTCTTTCCTTCACTCTTAGGGTATGTCGAACTCCTTTTCGGTTTGTTTCTTTTTCTTTGGTGATGGATAATTTATTTGAAAGGGGTCCCTTCTTCTTACTTAACTTGCTTTTATCTAGGAAAGGTGTCAGGGAAACGCTGCCATCATTAGCCAGGCAGCCCCTGATGGAGAAGGATGAGGCCTTTAAGACAGGGGAGTATTTGATAATTTCTGGCCAGAGATTTTAAAAGCTGTTGTGAAAGACTTCATGTTACCACTCAGAAGCTTGTAATGCAGAATTACTCTCCCCCAGCACACTGTCATTCTGAAAGATCCACTCAAAATCAGGAAAGGGTATGGAGGCAGCCAAGTGAATAAAGGAGTTTTTACTCCAATTAGGAGTTGCTCAAAAGCCTGTGGCCATTTAGTACTGGCAAGACTCAAAGGGCAAGACACCCAGGTCTGCAACCTGGGATACCCTGTACCCACAGAGCCTGGATACTAATACCGTTGAACAGTGATAGCAGCAATCATTACAGGCAAAACATCATTATCAAATTTCCAGATCAAGTTTATGCCAAGGTCTGAAAATAGGAACATTAGTCATACTGTTGATCAACATCATCTAATGAGAACTTCTTGAGAGCAGAACTGGAATCAGGAGGGAAGGGAAGAAAAAATAATGACCTAAAAGTCTTATGGGAGACACAGCACACTAAAACACAAAATTCATGGAATCACTTGTAATCAAAACATCAAGAACAGAAATAACCAACTAAAATATGCAGAGATGGAATCTGAATAGTGAATGCAAGATTCATGGGATGTGATCAAAATACAAGTTTATTTTTTGTCTTTTTCCACTTTAAAAATGTTTTTGTCTGGCTGGGCATGGTGGCTCATGCCTGTAACCTTAGCACTTTGGGAGGCCAAGGCAGGTGGATGACTTGAGGTCAGGAGTTCGAGACCAACCTGGCCAACATGGTGAAATCCTGTCTCTACTAAAAATACAAAAAATTAGCTGGGCGTGGTGGCGGTCACCTGTAATCCCAGCTTCTCAGGAGGCAGAGGCTCGAGAATTGCTTGAACCTAAGAGGCAAAGGTTGCAGTGAGCCAAGATGGCACCACTGCACTCCAACCTAGGTGACAGAGCCAGACTCCATCTCAAACAAACAAACAAACAAACAAAAACATTTTTTACTGGAGGATAATAATCTTCTCCTGCTCCTGAATAGAAAATTGGGAAGATTCCCTGACTTTTTGATTAACTCTTTGATAACTGGCAATCCTTTAAGTAACAGTCACTTTAAACCAAATAGTCTCGGCGGGCATGGTGACTCAGGCCTGTAATCCCAGCACTTTGGGAGGCCAAGGTGGGCCTTGAGGATCATGAGGTCAAGAGATCGAGGTCATCCTGGCCAAGATGGTGAAACCTCTTCTCTACTAAAACTACAAAAATTAGGCAGGCATGGTGGTGCCTGCCTGTAATCCCAGCTACTTGGGAGGCTTAGGCAGAGGAATCACTCGAACCTGGGAAGTGGAGGTTGCAGTGAGCCGAGATCGCACCACTGTACTCTAGCCTGGTGACAGAGTCAGACTTCATCTCAAAAAACAAAAAACAAAAACAAAAACAGCTAAGGAGATAGGGCAGGCTTTTCTTTCTTGGTAGGGTAGGTCTGTACTACCTGGGTCTTGCACATGGTTAAAGCTGACTCTTTTTCTTAAAGCGTGCTTTTAAAGGTTCTTTGCAGATTCCCATCACCAGAGACATCTTACTTGAGTTCCTTTGGCCAAAACCAGTGCAAGTGGTTGACTGTGACAAACTGTGGATTGTAGCACCCCTGTGTTCATTTCTGGCTTCTGGCCACTGGGTCCCCCCATACCTCTAGACAGCCCATTTGGATGGACAAAAGGTAACCCCAAGTTGGCTGTCTTCATGTGGCCCACATCTGGTCCAGGTAAACATTTATACATTTGTCATCCCTGCTGAATCTGGGTGTCCAGACAGATCCCAATGCAGCCACATGTACTTTGTGGCTGCAGCCCTCTTTAATTTATAAGTAAGTATTGGTGCAGTTTTTGTTTTACAATTATGGGGAACAATCTTCAAGCTCTCTGATCCCACAGAAGCCCCTCTTCAGGCAACATCAGTACTTCCTTTCCCTCTGGATAGGAGGAGAGTGGGGACTCAGCACATACAAATTTCTCCCCAAGAAGTCTCTTCACAGACCCTTCCTTCACTCTCTTGAGCTCACCATAAGGTAGAACCATTTGTCAACAGTGACTTTGGACATAACAATGTTGTTGAAATAATCATCTTCAATTGCAACTGAGGACGTTCATATCTGTCTCCCAACCCTTGGTGATAAGAGACTGTCTCTCTCCATTTCTGTCTTCCCTGGAGAGTTGAGCACAAAGCCTGGAACAAAGTAGGTGCTCAGTAAATGTTTGATGAAAGGATGGTTGAATGTATCTGAAACCAACTTTCATTGTGCATTGAATTCTCAGAGACACTTCAAAGTAACCAGTATGGGGCAACTTTGGCGCCTCTTGCCTGGCTGACATGAGCTTTGGGGCCCAGCCAAGTAGACAGTGAGAGTGTTGCCAAGGCAATTCTGCATGCAAGAGGAAGTGTGGCATGACTGGAGGCTCGCTGGTAGCTGCCTGGGAAGCCGGCCCCTCAGGCAGTGATACCACCAACCACCCTTCAGGTGGTCAGGGCCTGAGCAGAAGGACTGTAGAGACTGCACATGCCCCTTGAAGCCCAGGCCTATTTCTTGGAAGTCTTTAGCATTCACATTTGCTATGGGAGGAGGTTTACTGGCTGGAGTGAAGTATTCAAAATAGAAAAGACAGAAGCTAGAGAAGAAACAGCAGTGAAGCATCAACAAGCCTTTATTGGGGGACCATTTTCCCTCACAACACATTTGGAGAGCCTAAAACTGACAAACACTGCCTGGGTCAGTGGCTGTTGATTTATTCTTGTTTCAGTCATTACTGATATCTTTGCAGAAGAACTAGAAAAAATGATTCAAGTTGTGGATGAGATAGTATTCCAACTCTGCCAAATTTAACTTTTCATCACCATTGACCCAGAGAGGGACACAAAAAAGGCCATTGCAAATTATGTGAAAGAATTTTCTCCCAAACTGGTTGGCTTGACTGGCACAAAAGAAGAGATCAATCATGTGGCCAGAGCATACAGAGTATATTATAGCTCTAGCCCCAAGGATGAAGATGAAGACTATGTTAGTGACTCATACAATAATAATGTCTTTGATTGGGCTAGATGGTGAGTTTCCAGATTATTTTGGCTAGACCAGGAAGAATGCAGAAATTGTTAGCCAGTTCAATTGCTGCACACATGAGGGCACACAGGAAAAAAGAGCTAGCCAAAGCAGTGATGCTGGGTGCAACATTCTCTTGTTAAAGAGGAAAGAAGTGGCCAGGCGCAATGGCTCATGCCTGTAATCCCAACACTTTCGGAGGCCAAGGTGGGTGGATCTCCTGAGGTCAGGAGATCGAGACCAGCCTGGCCATCATGGTGGAACCCCGTCTCTACTAAAAATACAAAAATTGAGGCTGGGCGCGGTGGCTCACGCCTTTTATCCCAGCACTTTGGGAGGCTGAGGCGGGCGGATCACGAGGTCAGGAGATCGAGACCATCCTGGCTAACACAGTGAAACCCCATCTCTACTAAAAAATACAAAAAAATAAGCTGGGTGTGGTGGCGGGTGCCTGTAGTCCCAGCTACTCGGGAGGCTGAGGCAGGAGAATGGCGTGAACCCGGGAGGCAGAGCTTGCAGTGAGCCAAGATCGTGCCACTGCACTCCAGCCTGGGCGACAGAGCAAGACTCTGTCTCAAAAAAAAAAAAAAAAAAAAAAAAGCACGAAAATTAGCCAGGCGTGTAATCCCAGCTACTCGGGAGGCCGAGGCAGGAGAATTGCTTGAACCTGGGAGGTGGAGGTTGCAGTAAGCCAAGATCATGCCACTGCACTGCAGCCTGGGCAACAGAGTGAGACTTTGTCTAAAAAAAAAAAAAAAAAAAAGAAGCAGCTTTGTCTTCCATATAAATATATATATATATTTATATGGAATTAGAATTTTATATATATATATATATATGCAACCTACAGAATGACCTTTGTACCATTGTACCATGAGAACGCTTCTATTGTGGATTGCCATGTTACTCTTGGGTTCAGTCAAAACAGACTCTTGGAACTGTAAGATAACAACTCAAAGTCTCCCAAGTAGCTATGGTGAGACCAGAGGACCAAGTCAAAATGAAGTCAGTAAAGAGTGGAGGAAGCTCATGGAAGGACACAGCATAGGGAGGCACAGTCAGTACATCTCCCATTATGAATGGGCCCTCCCAGCAGCTTTGTTGGCTCTCCAGTGTTTCGGACCCTTGCTCATACAGGCTGTGGAACTGAATTTCACAGAAAAGAATAATTTTCATAGTGCTTTGGCTTCTCTCTTCTTGAGTTATTTGCTCTTCTGAGTTCTTGGTGGCTGATGATAGATTAGGCTCTCTGCCATTCAGAGTTGATCTTTATACCTGAAAGTGTAAGTTTTGTCTTCTTTGTTAATGAATATCACTGTCAGCTTTGCTCCACTGCACTATCAGCAGATGCTGATTTGACTAAATAAAGATGAGATCTACTGTTTGGGGGGAAAAAGTTAGTTTGATTTCTCTAGGGGTCTTTCATGTGATTTTTAGCTTAGCGATGTGCTAGGTTTTCAAAGACACGCCAAATGGAAATAAGAGGATATTGATCATGAGTGTGACATAGAGTACTTTTCTGCATATACTGAGTTGCACGCCATGTAAAATAAAAGTGTATTCAGTGTTTCAATAAATAAGTAGAATAACCTGTATTGAGAGCCTATTTTATCACTCCCTGGGAGACTCCACTCATTCTTACATTTGTAAGATGCTGATGGTTTCCCAGAATTTATATACTTCAGCATTTCCCAACCAAGAAATTTGAGAGATGTGGTCCAGCATGGTGACTCACGCCTGTAATCCCAGTACTTTGGGAGGCCGAGGAGGGTGGATCACCTGAGGTCAGGAGTTTGAGACCAGCCTGGCCAACATTGTGAAACCTCATCTCTACTAAAAATACAAAAAAAAAAAAAAAAAAAATTAGCCGGATGTGGTGGCAGGTGCCTATAGTCTCAGTTACTTCGGCAGGAGAATCACTTGAACCCAGAAGGCTGAGGTTGCAGCCAACTGAGATCACGCCATTGCACTCCATCCTGGGTGACAAGAGTGAAACTACGTCTCAAAAATTAAAACAAACAAAAAAAACACTGCCAACATTTGCAACTTGGAAGAATTCACTTTTTTAGAAAATCTGTATTTCAGCTTCTTTTGAAAAAAATGGACAATCTCACCATGGTGCAGTGGCTGGAAGTGCAGGGCATATTCCTACCTGGCAAAATTCCTTTGAGTCTGGAGCTCAAAGGAGGCTCACTCCTCAGACCAGGTCATGAACTTTCAGTTCACCATCCTCTCAATGATGTACATGAACTGTCTGGGCCTGCTTTAAATCTCTAATTGGTTAGATTTGGTTGCTTAGAACAAGCTTTGGGGAGTAAGTGTGGGGCACTCTGGTTAAACAGGCTGCTGGGCAGACCACAACTCTTGCAGTCTGCCTGAATGGGCTGCTTCACTCCTTCCATGCACCACCACCATGTGCTGCTGACTTTAAAATGTTTATACTTTGCACAGAAAGTCTGTCACTCAGAGGTGTCATCATGTCTTTGCACAGGAAGGTTCATTAACCCTAATAAGAGTTATAAATAAAGGTCATTTATTCCTCTACATTCAGAATACTATACCTCTTGGGTAGTTGAGTTTGTCTTTGATATGGTTTACTTGAAGGAGAGTGGACAATGTACAGGAGGGTTCTAAGGAGTATAGATTCGTTCCACCATTATGAATAATGCTGGAAGTATTTTTATTTGTCACAGACACTTCTTATTAGGAGTTTAGTCTCCTAAGTAACTGAACCATTGTGGATGGACCCCCTGCTGGCCTGGTCCACGCAGGTGCAACCATATAGAATCGGCCCAACGCCCAGGGTTCCTGAGCTTTTTTTCCCCCACTGCAGGACCAAGACCCGAACCCTGCCGCTGTGGCCGAGAACGCCGCATTGAGACTGCGCACAAAGCCTCTGTGAAAAGCAGAAAGTAACCCCCTAAGTAGGCCTAGTGAGGACGGAAGCTGCTGCACAAGTCTGCGCAGGCGCGCCCCAGTGACGAACACTCATCAGTACGCAGGCGCCCATCTTAGTTGGTCTTCTTGTCCTGTAAACAGAGGGGCCTGCCCCCGACAGCTTCTGCTTCCGGGTCACGCCTTGACAGCGGCTTTCAACACCCACCTCAGCCCGGCAATTGGGTGAGTGCGGTCCTTGGTGCGGGTCTACAGCCAGGTGTCCTAACCCAGGGTACCACGCCCAATAACGCTTCCTCTGCTCCCCAGTGGAAGTGCTCTAGCTCTCGAGGCTGAGACTTAGTTCCGGGCCTTAGGGGGCCGATCCGGGAGGGATTGGTCCGCGTCTGAGGCTCCCCAGCGCAAACTGCGTGATTCTCTTTCAGTACCAGACCTGCCGGGATTGCTGCGATCTGCTGGGAGCCGGTGCGGAAAGTGACACCGCACGTCCTTGCATTTCGTACCCTTGCTCCCCGCCCCCTAGCCTCAGCTAGACAGCTGCCGCGACCCCTCCCGCAGCAGGTGCGGTGGGATTAGGGGCGGTGCGGGCTCCGCCAAGGTTCTCCTGGGGCGGGAGGGGACGGGGCCGAGGCCTCCTCGCATCAGAGCTGTTGTGTATTCTTTTCCATTTTGCGGTTTTGTTTGGTTTTTTTTTGTTTTGTTTTGTTTTCCCCAGCTTCTCAGTAAATGCCCTTTGGTGTTTTCTCTGGATCCCGTAGCAAAAGAAAACGAGGGAGACAGGGCTTTCAGCTCTAGCAGAGGAAAGGGCCTTCCAAGGGAATCAAACCGTACACGGGCTGCTGTCTGGTGAGATCGAATTTAGATTTCCTTGACCCTTCCTCACAGTGAATGCTGTCAATCTGCCCTGAAGTTTCATTCCTTTACCGGGAGCGTCCAGGCAGTAGCAGACCGCTGACCATACTCTCAGGAGTTCTTAGCCCGGAGTCCAAGAGCGCCTGGAAAATGAGTGCAGAGTTTAGTTTCATCAGATTATCATGGCCCAGAAATGGTTAACAAAACCACTTTTTAAATTTATTTTAATTTTTGAATTTTTTTGTAGAGACGGTTGGGTTTTGGGGTCGTCTCGCCATGTTGACCAGGCTGGTCTTGAACTTCTGGGTTCAAGAGCTCCTCCTGCCTTGGCCTCCCAAAGTACTGGGATTACAGGCAGCAGAACTACTGTGGTCCAAGCCTCCTGCTTTAGATGCTCTGTCTTCTGCTGCTGTTCTTGGAATTACCAACTCAAAGGCACCTCTGTATTTTTTTTCCTTGAAACAAAAAAGTTATAAGATACAGACACTTGTCCCAGAGCAGTTTTGTGGCTACTGGAGAGATTAAAACCTCAGGTGATCCACCCACCTCAGCCTTCCAAAGTGCTGGGATTACAGGTGTGAGCCACCACGCTCCGCCTTTAACTCATTTTAAAATCTTCAAATTTTCCTAAAACTGAAAGTATATTTTATTATTGTGAACTTTAATTTTTTCTTAGTTTTATATAGATGATTCTAGGGTAGTTATACTTGTGCTTTCCTTTCTTATTTTAGACTATTACCTCAAATATTTCTTTTATCTCTTCTGAAGACATTTGAAAATATTTCAGATGCCTTTTCATTATTTAGATATATTTGCTCCATAGCCTTCTTCCTATCTTTTCACAGATGACAATCACTTCTATACTGTTTAGTCGTAACCAACCAGTTTGTTAAATACCTACCTTTTGTGAGATTCGGTGGCTGGCCTTACATGGATGAAAGAATAGAAGACAAAGTCCTTGCCTTCCAGTTGATTACAGTATAGTTGGAGAAACAATATGTACATAACTATATTGCAAGGCCCAGTGTTATAAATAACTTAATGATGGTGCTGATCATAAAAACCACAAAATTCAAAGAAGGAAAATAATGTTTTGTGACCTCCTCAGCCTTTTAAAAATCCTATTCCTTGCCTAGTCTTGTTTGTAAACCACACAGAGCTCCATGGGGGTCTTAGTACCTCTTGGGGAAATCTTGTGTCCAAGTTTATCGAACTCCCTAGGCAACTATTATCCAATTCCTTATGATTATGAAAATAGTATTAATCATTCCTTGAAATCTGCTTTTAGTATTGGGAAGGGAAGGCCTCAGAGAACACCTAACCCTAAAGACAGGTGTGCTCAGTAATACTGTATATGCCGAAAACTTCTTTGTTTCAGGTAGTTTGGAGCATGTGAACACCCTGAGCCTTGATGAGTTCCAGTATGTGGTATATTATGCAGAGCATTCAGAGCAAATACTCTCTCTCAGAGCGCTTAATCCGAACAATTGCTGCCATCCGTTCCTTCCCACATGATAATGTAGAGGACCTCATCAGAGGGGTGAGTGTGCTGGTATTGACAGGAGAGTCCTTGCGATGTGAAGTGGGAAAGCTCTGTAAATCCTCATGGATCACAGATTTGCAGCTTTGTCTCAACCCAAGATCACAGGGAGTTTTTATATTTTGCTAACTGCATTAACTTGATCATTAAAATGTATTTCCCCTATGTTTGCTTCGCTTCCCTTCTCCCTTTCACTTTGTGTATCTGACATTTTTCTTCATGGAATATGTTCTCAATAACCCTAGTCTCATGTTCTTTGTAAACTATCTAAGTATGATGCATATGTAATCCATTGAGCTCAAAGTCTTCTATACATGTTTTATTAAGAGAGGAGGTGAGCAAAGCAGAGGTGGTTTTTATTTTTATTTTTTGAGACAGGGCTTCACTTTTGTCACCCAGGCTGGAGTGCAGTGGTGCAAACATGGCTTACTGCAGCCTTGACCTCCTGGGCTTAAGCGATCCTCCCACCTCAGCTCCCTCAAGTAGCTGAGACTACAGGCACATGCCACCCATGTCCAGCTAATTTTTTTTTTTTAATTTTTTGTAGAGACGGGGTTTCACCATGTTGCCCGGGCTGGTCTTGAATTCCCAAGCTCAAGTGATCCACCTGCCTTGGGTTCCCAAAGTGCTGGGATTAGAGGTGTGAGCCACTGTGCCTGGCTACAGGGGTGGTTTTTAAATCCTGTGAGCTTTTCTTCATACCTGGGTTATAATAATTACATGGAGAGATTTGTACTTACATTCTATGTTAAAAGCAGCTACCACTTCTAGCTCTGTAGAGGATATCAACCTCTAAAATGCATGGTAATTATAGTTTAAGAAAACACCTTAACCATCTGATGTTTAATCACCGCTCTTCAATAATTGTTATATGACTGGTATCCTAGAAGGTCTTTACTGTCCTCTTCTATTTATTTTTCTTGTTGAAGAGAAGTTACAGAGTAATTTTTTGATCACCAGAAAATGCATCCAGATGGTTACTTCTGTATATTCTAAGACTTCAGGCTCCTCATTTACAGCCTGGATCTCTGTAGCTGCTTCAGAGTTATTGGGCACAACTGGAGAAGGAAAAGTCATGCAGTGTTAGCTTATTCTCTGCAAAAGTGGTGTCAGAAGACTCTGCGGTGGAAACCTTGTCACATTCTAATTCTAGCTCTGCTGCTGAGTCATTCAGTGACTTTGGTCTGACTGGTATCTCCATCTCCTTTGATTTTTTTTTTTTTTTTTTTTTTTTTTTTGAGACGGAGTTTCCCTTGTCTCCCAGGCTGGAGTGCGGTGGCTCAATCTCGGCTCATGGCAACCTCTGCCTCCCAGGTTCAAGCAATTCTCCTGCCTCAGCCTCCCGAGTAGCTGGGATTACAGGCGCCTGCTGCCGCACCTGACTAGTTTTTGTATTTTCAGCAGAGACAGGGTTTCACCATGTTGGCCAGGATGGTCTCAAACTCCTGACCTCAGGTGATCTGACCGCCTCAGTCTCCCGAAGTGCTGGGATTACAGGGGTGAGCCACCGTGCCCAGCCTGTCCTTTGATTTTGAATAGAAGCACCAGCAAAGGCTAGGTGGTAAAGAATGCTGATACTAAGAGGCTACTTTGAAGATGTTTATAAATAAGGAAAAATAGTGTTAATATGATGCCACTATTAGTGATGGTCATTTGCTGAATGGCCAAAAATGCATGCCAGTTCTGGCCTCAGTCTGACAGACTCACTTTCCTACTTTTTCAGAGCATAGTGGCCATAGAAAGTGGATTGCTGGTCCAGCTTTCCTGCCTGATGATAAGATTTTCAGTGCTTTGACACGTAAGATTATGTCTTCAATAATGTCCAGATGACCATCTGGCAGGCTTCTTTGTGGAGGAACTTAGTAACTTGATCTAAGGAATTAACAGTTGTTTTCCTTCTTCTTCAGTGTACTCCTTTAGTTTGGACATTGGCATATTAATTAATAGAAAAGGAAACAAGGAACTAGCAGTGTACCTATAAAATAGAGAACGCTCTGTCCCCTGGACTCAGTTCTGAATTCTGTCCTGCTGGGCAAGCCAGAGCTGAGCACACTGACTGAAGTTGTCTTCTGCCCACAGGGAGCAGATGTGAACTGCACTCATGGTACACTGAAGCCCTTGCACTGTGCCTGTATGGTGTCAGATGCTGACTGTGTGGAGTTACTTCTGGAAAAAGGAGCCGAGGTAATGTTTTTAACACATTCACATTAATGATTCACTAAAACTTGAGCTTCATGCTTTCTTAGAATTTGTCCCCATCACTCCTCCATCTCTTCCCTCCTCCAGTCTGAAATTCTAACTCAAGGTAATGTTGGCACAGCCAATATTAAGGAAAATGTAATGGTAAATATATGAAATGATCTAAGGATTATTTCATTCCTTTGCCTTTCTGTCCCCACCCTGCTTGCCCCATTTTATAGTGCTGATACTCTGCTTTTCTTTCTTCTCCTTAACTTAAGCTGTCACTGGCCATCACTTCAGGAAGCTTACCTTGTAGGTGCTGTTTATATTGCCATTTAATCTTCTCATTGCTTATTGTCTATCCAGGAAATATAAACGCAGAGATCCCTCAACTCTAATTAAATCTAAAGTATCCTTAAAAGTACTTAAAGTACTTAAGAAGTGGTACTTAAGATAAGTTTTAGCCAAAAGAAGGTTGAACTTACTTAAATGTTTCAGGGTTTTTTGTTTTGTGTTTTTTTTCCCATTGATGAGGGAATATGCTATTTGGAAATGTGAAGAAGAAAACTGCAAGTGATACTAACTGTCAGCAAGCCAGCTGCTTTTCCAGCACTGGGAGATTTGTGTTCTTCCTATCACATACTTTCATTTGGGTTCTCTTGTGAACCCACAGCATATTTTTGGAAAGGTCTGACTTACATTCTAACATTTTGAACTTCTCTGTATGGTTAAAGAACATAGCAAAAGCTGTGTTTTTCAGTTTGATTGCTACATTAGCCACAGGGTACAGAAAGGGTCAGGATAAGTAAAATAATCCAAAACTCTGTGTAGTCAAGCAACTTTCCAGTAAATATCTTTCTGAGCAGTTACAGGGACTTAGACTTCCTCTATTCCTGCCTTACCCTTTACTCTGTGGTAGAGTTTCTAACGAATAAATGAACATTGCAGCAAAAACCGAAATAATGCAGACCAGCTAGTCAATGCACATAATAGTGTTGACTGTTTGAGGACAGTTCTTTTCCATTTTGCTCCTAAGCTCCTGTCATATCTTCATCTTTATCACCAGCACTCCCTGGGAGTTGCTTGTTGACCCTCTTGTTCAGAGCACTGCATAGCAAAGGTAGTGGGTAACCATGTAAGCTTCTTTGCTGCTGTCCTGTCTTCCTCTCAGTAGTCCGTCTACTGTAATAGTTCCTCCCTTTTTACAGGTGAATGCCCTGGATGGGTATAACCGAACAGCCCTCCACTATGCAGCAGAGAAAGATGAGGCTTGTGTGGAGGTCCTATTGGAGTATGGTGCAAACCCAAATGCTTTGGATGGCAACAGAGATACCCCACTTCACTGGGCAGCCTTTAAGAACAATGCTGAGTGTGTGCGGGCTCTCCTAGAGAGTGGGGCCTCTGTCAATGCCCTGGATTATAACAATGATACACCGCTCAGCTGGGCTGCCATGAAAGGAAATCTTGAGAGTGTCAGTATTCTTCTGGATTATGGTGCAGAGGTCAGAGTCATCAACCTAATAGGCCAGACACCCATCTCCCGCCTGGTGGCTCTGCTAGTCAGGGGACTTGGAACAGAGAAAGAGGACTCTTGCTTTGAGCTCCTCCACAGAGCTGTTGGACACTTTGAATTGAGGAAAAATGGCACGATGCCACGAGAGGTGGCCAGAGACCCGCAGCTATGTGAAAAACTGACTGTTCTGTGCTCAGCTCCAGGAACTCTAAAAACACTTGCTCGCTATGCCGTACGCCGTAGCCTGGGACTCCAGTATCTCCCTGATGCAGTGAAGGGCCTTCCACTGCCAGCTTCTTTGAAGGAATACCTGTTACTTTTAGAATAGCCTGGAGATGTTTGCACCATCATGCAGGCAACTCTGGGTGAGGTTGTGCCTGCAGTACTCTGTCACAGAAAACAGAAAAACAGTTGTTCCTGTTGTGTGGTTTATAGATTTTGAAGCAACATGTCACAACAGTAACCTCCATAGCACCTCCCCTTCCCAAACCAAACAACCAAACAAAAAAAAATCCCTCACTTTTGTTTTCTGTTTATTGCTTACTTGGCTTTTTATATTGCACTTTGCAGAAGAAGTCTCCCTCAATCCTCCCCCTTAGGGAGGGAGTCAACAGTGCAACTAAATTTCTCTGGGAAGATGGAAAGTACTTAAAGAATGTGTGTGTGGTTTTCTTTTGGGGACATGGTTAATGGTCCAGAAGAATCCCTTCTAGAAAGCATTTTAGGCCAGGCATGGTGGCTCACACCTGTAATCCCAGCACTTTGGGAGGCTGAGGCAGGCGGATCACCTGAGGTCAGGAGTTCGAGACATAGTGGCATGCGCCTGTAATCCCAGCTACTCGGGAGGCTGAGGCAGAAGAATTGCTTGAACCTGGGAGGCAGAGGTTACAGTGAGCCGAGATCACGCCATTGCACTCCAGCCTGGGCAACAAGAGCAAAACTCCGTCTCAAAAAAAAAAAAAAGATTTTAATTGATCTGTGAAAAAATTTAAGAAAATCACAATTTCAGCTAACAGCAATTGCGTCCCAAAGATGAGGATACTATAACCTCAAATGATGCAGATCCAGAACTGGGCTGGATGACATCCCTAGTGTGCCATGTCCTGGGGCATTCAGAAGGGACTGGACTTCTTTCCCCTCATCAAAGGAAACAGCAGTCTTTGCCTCTTTCTCTTGGTTGTGCCCAAGGGCTACACAGTAGCTCTGAAATAATAAGAACTCTGCAATAACAGTAATAGCTCTGAAATAACAGTCCTAAGAACTCCTAAAGCCCTGAGAACTTCTCTTGTAATGCAGCTTTTTCTCTTCCTGAGAGCCAGTGTGTTCTAATGAGCTTCGCAGGCAGTTCCTACACCTACAGTGTGTGTGCCAGCAGGGAGGACTTATGGGCTGGGCTGCCTTTTCCCATAGGTCTTCATTCCCAATGGAAAGCTCACTCTGCTTAGTTTGGAATTATTTTTCTTTCAGTTGTTCTGGAACCTTTGCTTTTTATTGATTTATACAATACAATTGGCGGGAGGGTGGACTTGGGATGGGAGTGGGAAAAGCATGTAAGAGCTTCTTTTGTGATGGTCCATCTACCCAAAAGAGATCTGCTTTAGTGAACAATACTCTTTCATTTCATGTTTCTAAACTAGATCAAGTTGTTATTGATTTTAGATGACTTGTATGCAAATTTGAAAAACTTTTTTTTAAAGCTGATTGGGAACTACAAACAATGAATGGAATCTACTGACACAGCTAATTGGAAAACAGATGTCTTTTGTCCTATTGATGCTGGTGTTTAAAAAACACCATTAAAAAAAAAAAGAAGAATAAATAGTTCTAAAAGCAAGTTTGGCAATTTCTACTTTTCCTACTTTTCTCCAACCCCCCTTAGAAAAAGTTCTTCTTTTACTGCCTGGCTGTTCAATGTAACTTTTCATCCCAACCTTTCTCCCATTAGCAACAGTGATTCTGGGCATTGCTGGAGTGAACAGGAGGGCTTGGGCAGAGTATCTGAAGAGCTTCCCCTTCCTTTATACCTTCTCCCACCCCAAATTTGGAATTACTCCTTTTATGTTCTCAACTCCAGCTGCACATAAAATTACTAAGAAGGCTTTTTAAAAACACTGGTGCCAAGACTTCACCTCATACCAATTCTTTGGAATTTTCTGGTCTCTGGGGGCTTGAGTGCTTCAGATGTAGCCAGGAATGAGATCCCACTGCGTTAGTCAGTGGTTCTCAAGTCTAGTTGTTAATTAGAACCACCTAGGAAAAATTTTAAAAATACTAAGGCCCAGGCTCCACCCCCACAGATTAATTTAATTGGTCCAAAGCAGACCTAGTAGGGCTGGCCGCAGTGGCTTATGCCTGTAATCCTCACACTTTAGGAGGCCGAGATGGGAGGAGCTGAAGTCCCCATCGCTACAGAAAAATAAATAGACCTGGGCATGAGTATGTTCAAAGGCCTCAGGTGATTCTAATATTCTGGTAGATTTATAAACTGCTTTAGATGCTATTTCATTTCTCATCATAGATACTTAATATTCTGGAAAGAGAAAGTTTTGTCCATGTGGGAAAAAATGTCACCTGTTTCTCAGTTACTTCATAATCACTCGTGGTTGGTGGCTAATAACTTCTGCTTTACTTCCACTTAAGAGTTCAAACACAATTTCA